>NW_027254761.1:0-185465 GCF_044704955.1 Pristiophorus japonicus
TCAGTCTCTCCGGCTGCTGACACTCACACAGTGACCCAGCCTGGACTGGGGAGAGCTGCCCTGGTTCACTGTCTGCCCTGGGACACTTTGGGACATTTGCTCCGGCCACACGGAGGTCTCTGAGCACAGCCCATGGACACGGTGCCCCCTCCTGTCATTGGCGAGCTCACCAGCGGTCCTGATTCCCCCCCTGGGGGACCTCCATCCAGTCAAATAAACCGCCTACCTCCCTCAGGCGCTCAATGCAACGGCCCGTGGATAGGGCCCTTCCTGGAGATTGTACGCGAGATGTTTGGTGTCAAGAATTAATTCCTAAACACGATGTTATTAAATATTTTCTCTAAACGAAGATTTTATAACCAGGCATCCATTGTGGACACAAACCATATTTGCATATAACGTTAGAATCTGTTGTCTTTCCGTCATAGTACCTGGTCAATTAGCTTATGCCATGCTCTTGTCACGTTTGCAGAGGAAGATACCCAAGAATCAGGCCGAGCAGAGGCGCACCGGAGGAGGCCCTGCTGATAGACAGACCCTGACTGACTTGGCGGGATGTGCTGCAGCACTAGTGGGCAGCCATAGTCGCTCTGCCACCCGTGGTGGTGCAGGTCCCGTTGTTGCACCTTGTGAGTAATGTGTAAAGCAGTGGTAAACCAGTGGTAATTTAAAGTCATTTAATAGTATTTCATTATAATATAATAATGATGCCTTGTTATGCATGCAGCTTCTGTAGTACTCTCAAGTTAAGAACATCAGAAATATAAGCAGGAGTAGGTAATTTGGCCTCTCGAGCCTGCTCCGCCATTCAATAAGATCATGGCTGATCTGATCATGGACTCAGCTCCACTTCCCTGCCCGCTCCCCATAACCCTTTACTCCCTTATCGCTCAAAAATCTGTCTATCTCTGCCTTAAATATTTTCAATGCCCCAGTCTCCACAGTCCTCTGGGGCAGTGAATTCCATAGATGTACAACCATATGATGTAATCATATATAACGTCTCTCATTCACATTAATTGCAGGAGTGTTGCTCCTCGTACATATGCCAGCGCAGCGCAAGCATTCTCATGTCTACCCTTCTGTTCTAATAACCTCAATTATGTTTTGCAGGTCCCGAGACTCCCGAGGCACAAAGGGAGGCCCCTCCATGAACGCCTGTGCCATTGCAGGTGGTCATCACCACGGGTCCGGAGGAGACTACTGAGGAGGAGGAAGATGACCAATTGTCATCTGTTGTACCCGCGGCCACGTCTTCATCGACGGATCAAGTAGCGGGGCCAAGCGGCTTGCAGCAGGCCACTCCGAGGTGTACAGTGCCCATGCCGACCCATGGAGGTTGAGTCAGCGAGGTAGGCACGCACTGCGACGGTGCGTCGACATAGGTCGAGAGCTCCTCCAGGCGATTGGTGGGTTGACCGGAAACATTGCCACAATGTCCACACGAATAACGGAGGGCATGGAGCGGATAGTTGTGGCAATGGGCCAAACGACCGACACTGTCCTTGCCTTGCGGCACCCCAAGGTGCTGTCCCACCAACCACCCGGACAGATGTGAGTCAGGAGGAAGAACTTCCATCTGACTCGGAAAACATTTCTTCCGAAACGTCTTCTCCTCCTGCCACTGAGGAGATTCTGCCAACGTCACGCAAAGTGTTCATTTATGTGCTGCTGATGCAAGGTGTTTGCAGCTGCGTAACTACCACGGGGCTTTTCCAGTCTTGCGGGGGGTGCCGTGGGGGATGGGTTCATCGCCAGGCTGATTGTCCTCCCCAAGGTCCTCCTCCTCCTCCTCATCCTCCTCTTCCGGCGGTCCCATTTGATCATTGTTGTCCTCTCCTGATAGCTGAGTTATGCAACATGCAGCACACCACAATAAACTCAGCGCCCTGCTCAGGGTGGTATTGTAGGTTGTCTCCTGAGTGGTCCAGGCATCTGAAGCCCTGCTTAAACACTCCAATTGTCTTTTTGACGACATTGCATGTAGCTATATGGCTTTCAGTGTAGTGCTTCTCGGCTTCTGTCTGGGGCTTACGCAGTGGGGTCATGAGCCAGCTGGCAAGGCCATGTCCTTTATCCTCCAGCATCCAACCGTGATCTTGTGGCTGACCCTGAAACAGGTCAGAGACAGTAACCTCACGCAAGATGTGCGCATCGTGGATGCTGCCTGCAAAATTTGCATTTACTGCCATGATTATTTGCCTGTGGTCGTCAACAAACTGCACATTCAGGGAGTGGAATCCCTTTCGGTTCCGAAAAAGCTCTGCACCCTGTAAAGGTGCTCGCAGGGTGATGTGTGTACTATCTATTGCTCCCTGCATCTTGGGGAAGTTTGCTATTCGCGAGAAACCCAAAGCCCTCTCAGTCTGTGCCTCCCTGGTCATAGGGAGCTTATGAAGTCCATCCTTCGTGTGTAAAGGGCTTCAGTCGCCTGTCGAATGGAGCAATGTGTGGCGTGCTGAGTGATACCGCAAATGTTGCCAGCTGAGGCCTGAAAGGAGCCTGATGCGTCGTACGAAAGTGTCGCAGTAACCTTAACCTCAATGAACAGTGCGGTCCTGATGGTGTTGGTAGGCTGCAGATGTCCATTAATTACTGGCGTATCCCGCTGATGACCTCGTTTCGGAAGTACAGCCTGAAGCACATGTTATCGGACAAGTTCAGGTCTGATCACTTTTCCCTGTAAATGCGTTGGGTGTAACGTCTCCTCCTCCGCAGCAGTCTGCCATCTCTTTGATTGGACACATAATGTTCAATATACCTTCTCCCATCTTCAGTCTGCAGCATGTGATTAGAGACCAATACTGGCTGAGAAATTACAGGCCCATCACTATAAATCGCTATAAATGCCCTTCATTTGTCCTCAACAGATACAAATGTGATTAGATGATTGGCAAAAGTCAAAATGGCCCTTAAAATCACTCACAAATTGATTCTCCTCACAAACACTCGAAGCAGCCTTTCAGTACAGATCCTCCGACTTTCAAAAAGGTGTCGGTAGTGCCGAGTTATGCCGAGTAGTGCCGACTTAAGGTCAGGTCAGTGCAGCTTTATTCAGCGACTTTTTCGGCCAGCGACCATTTCGGTGAAGTGTGGGCGAAATGCCGAAAGTTGCAGTGGTGATCATCTGGGCAATAATCGGGCGCAAGTTTCCATTTTCAGCACTGCTCTCGGCCTTGTACGCGGATCACGTCATATTTTTTTTTACATTAGGCCACGCGATGCTGCACATTCATGTGTGCCGAAAGTTGGGCCGGCGATAAATGGGCGATAATCGGGCGCTAGTTTCCACTTTTTAGCAAAACTGGGCGACACCTGCATCTCAGCGATAAATGGGCAATAAATGGGCAATAAATGGGCGATGATGTGCTGAAAGTCTAGCCCCGTAGGTTCTAGAACGGTTCCCGTGGACTGGAAGGTCACTAATGTAACACCACTATTTAAGAAAGGAGGGAGAGAGAAAACAGGGAACTACGGACCAGTTAGCCTGACATCAGTAGCAGGGAAAATACGAGAATCTATTATTAAGGGCACTGAGAAAATAATAATAGGATTGGGCAGAGTCAACATAGATTTATGAAAGGGAAAACATGTTTGACAAATCTGTTTTGAGTTTTTTGAGGTGGTAACTAGCAGAATAGATCGGGGGAACAGTGGATGTGGTCTGTTTGGATTTTCAGAAGGCATTCGATAAGGTGCCACACAAGAGGTTATTAAACAAAATTAGGATTCGTGGGATTAGGGGTAATATACTAGCATGGATTAAGGATTGGTTAAAGGACGGGATTGGGAAATGTTGTTAAAGAAGCAGTAGCAGGACATTTGGAAAAACATAATTCAGTCAGGCAAAGTCAGCATGGATTTATGAAAGGGAAGTCATGTTTGACAAATTTGCTGGAATTCTTTGAAGATGTAACGAACAGAGTGGATAAAGGAAACCAGTGCATGTGGTGTATTTGGACTTCCCGAAGGCATTTGACAAGGTGCCACATAAAAGGTTACTGCACAAGGTAAAAGTTCACAGGGTTGGGGGTGATATATTAGCATGGACTGACGATTGGCTAACTAACAGAGAACAGAGAGTCGGGATAAATGGTTCATTCTCGGGTTGGCAATCAGTAACTAGTGGGGTGCCGCAGGGATCAGTGCTGGGACTCCAACTATTTACAATCTATATTAACGACTTGGAAGAAGGGACCGAGTGTAATGTAGCCAAGTTTGCTGGCGAAACAAAGATGGGAAGAAAAGCAATGTGTGAGGAGGACACAAAAATCTGCAAAAGGACATAGGCAGGCTAAGTGAGTGAGCAAAAATTTGACAGAAAGAGTATAATGTTGGAAAGTGTGAGGTTATGCATTTTGGCAGAAAAAAAATCAAAAAGCAAGTTATTATTTCAATGGAGAAAGATTGCAAAGTGCCACAGTACAGCGGGACCTGGGGGTACTTGTGCATGAAACACAAAAGGTTAGTATGCAGGTACAGCAAGTGATCAGGAAGGCCAATGGTATCCTGGCCTTTATTTCAAAGGGGATGGAGTATAAAAGCAAGGCTGTCTCGCTACAGTTATACAGGGTATTGGTGAGGCCACACCTGGAATACTGCGTACAGTTTTGGTTTCCATATTTAAGAAAGGATATCCTTGCTTTGGAGGCAGTTCAGGGAAGGTTCCCTAGGTTGATTCCGGAAATGAGGGGGTTGACTTATGAGGAAAGGGTGAGTAGGTTGGGCATCTATTCATTGCAATTCAGAAAAATGAGAGGTGATCTTTGTAAAGTCCTGTCCCCTCAGTACAGATTCACACAAGTCATGTAGTGAAGTCAAGGTCACTCTGGACCTGCACCTTTATTTCACAGCTCTGGAATGCTGCACTTGCCTGAGACCTGTCCTTATATACCTGTCTCTTGCAAGTGCACCCCTGGTGGTAAGGTATGCTGGTGGTTACAGGTCATATCTTATTACAGTCATGTATCGCATGTTAGGATACAGTTATATATAATAATGTAAGATACATGACAATCTTATCGAAACGTATAAGATTATGAGGGGGCTTGACAAAGTGGATGCAGAGAGGATGTTTCCACTGATGGGAGAGACGAGAACTAGGGGGCATGATCTTAGAATAAGGGGCCGCCCATTTAAAACTGAAATGAAGAGGAATTTTTTCTCTCAGAGGGTTGTAAATCTGTGGAATTCACTGCAGAGAGCTGTGCAAGCTGGGACATTGAAGGGATTTAAGTCAGAGATAGACAGTTTCTGAACTGATAAGGGTTTATGGGGAACGAGCAGGGAAGTGGACCTGTGTCCATGATCAGATCAGCCATGATCGTATAAAATGGCGGAGCAGGCTCGTGGGTCCGTATGGCCTACTCCTGCTCCTATTTCTAATGTTCTTATGTTCTTATGACTACTGCACCATCGTTGATCTGAGCGTCCAGCACTCCAAACCCAAGAAACACAAACGCTGTTTCAGAAGGACATTGGTGCGCTAGAATCAGACTCCACCCAGAGATGTTGGCACGGGGAATGCAAACAAGCTTATCATCGTCCATCGCCCGTGCACCCTCTTCTCTGGGTCATAACCAAGTGTAAAGTTGTTATTGCATTGTAGCGCATCTAGTCATTGTAATCTAAAGTCCAGGAGTACTTGGCCAAACACAGTTACATCAAGGTGAGGCCCTTTAACTGGACGGGTCAAACCGTGACATCACAAGGCAAGCCTGACCCCACCCTGTGCATCACAATGAGATCAGACATCACAATAGGTTTGTAACCTGGGGCAACCTGAGACAGAACCAGTTTCAGAGAAGGAAAGCACTGACTGTGACTAACTGGCTGATTTCTCTAGGAGTGAATGTGGCCGGCTACAATATCTCACCATCGTTGCTTTCTGAAGAGAATACAAACAATGAAAACATCATCAACCAGCAGATTAGAGAGAAGGTTGTGAGCTTTGAAAGGTTGGTATTAACCTATTGATCTTGTATCATCATTTGTGAAAGTCAGAATGAGCAATATAAACTTTAATAGATACAGTAATACTGATGCACAATAGATTGTTGGAACAGTTCATTTTGTAGTTATTAGATCTTCTTTGGCGTTGTTAATAGGTAGTCTGGAGCCTGCAGCCCGCTCACAGATGGTTCCTGAGCCCCACTCTCAGCTCCCTCACTGACCAGCTCCTCCCAGCCCTTGAGTTTGGTGCTCACTCCCTGTTCTGTAAATGTAGACAACTACCTATCATTGGTAGATCTCCCGGGGCATTGCTCGGGACAGTCTGCAGGGTGAGCAACAGTCACAAAGTTAACTGGGCCCCACTAAGAGAAGGGGGCATAGAGAAGGCAAACAATCCCATCACTGCCCATTGCCCGCACACCCAACTCTCTGGTTCATAACCAAAGGCTAAGCTGTTTATTACATTGTGGCACATCCAACCTAAGGCCCAAGGCTTTTTGGCCAAACACTGTGAGGCCCTTTAACTGGACGTGTCAAACTGTGAAATCACGAGGCACGCCTGACCCGACCCTGTGCATCACGTGATCACTGACATCACGATAGGTTTGTAAACAGGGGCAACATAGAAACATAGAAACATAGAAAATAGGTGCAGGAGCAGGCCATTCAGCCCTTCTAGCCTGCACCGCCATTCAACGAGTTCATGGCTGAACATGAAACTTCAGTACCCACTTCCTGCTTTCACGCCATACCCCTTGATCCCCCGAGTAGTAAGGACTTCATCTAACTCCCTTTTGAATATATTTAGTGAATTGGCCTCAACTACTTCCTGTGGTAGAGAATTCCACAGGTTCACCACTCTCTGGGTGAAGAAGTTTCTCCTTATCTCGGTCCTAAATGGCTTACCCCTTATCCTTAGACTGTGACCCCTGGTTCTGGACTTCCCCAACATTGGGAACATTCTTCCTGCATCCAACCTGTCCAAACCCGTCAGAATTTTAAACGTTTCTATGAGGTCCCCTCTCACTCTTCTGAACTCCAGTGAATACAAGCCCAGTTGATTCAGTCTTTCTTGATAGGTCAGTCCCACCATCCCGGGAATCAGTCTGGTGAATCTTCGCTGCACTCCCTCAACAGCAAGTATGTCCTTCCTCAAGTTAGGAGACCAAAACTGTACACAATACTCCAGGTGTGGCCTCACCAAGGCCCTGTACAACTGTAGCAACACCTCCCTGCCCCTGTACTCAAATCCCCTCGCTATGAAGGCCAACATGCCATTTGCTTTCTTAACCGCCTGCTGTACCTGCATGCCAACCTTCAATGACTGATGTACCATGACACCCAGGTCTCGTTGCACCTTCCCTTTTCCTAATCTGTCACCATTCAGATAATAGTCTGTCTCTCTGTTTTTACCACCAAAGTGGATAACCTCATATTTATCCACATTATACTTCATCTGCCACGCATTTGCCCACTCACCTAACCTATCCAAGTCACTCTGTAGCCTCATAGCATCCTCCTCGCAGCTCACACTGCCACCCAACTTAGTGTCATCCGCAAATTTGGAGATACTACATTTAATCCCCTCGTCTAAATCATTAATGTACAATGTAAACAGCTGGGGCCCCAGCACAGAACCCTGCGGTACCCCACTAGTCACTGCCTGCCATTCCGAAAAGTACCCATTTACTCCTACTCTTTGCTTCCTGTCTGACAACCAGTTCTCAATCCACGTCAGCACACTACCCCCAATCCCATGTGCTTTAACTTTGCACATTAATCTCCTGTGTGGGACCTTGTCGAAAGCCTTCTGAAAGTCCAAATATACCACATCAACTGGTACTCCTTTGTCCACTTTATTGGAAACATCCTCAAAAAATTCCAGAAGATTTGTCAAGCATGATCTCCCTTTTACAAATCCATGCTGACTTGGACCTATCATGTCACCATTTTCCAAATGCGCTGCTATGACATCCTTAATAATTGATTCCATCATTTTACCCACTACTGAGGTCAGGCTGACCGGTCTATAATTCCCTGCTTTCTCTCTCCCTCCTTTTTTAAAAAGTGGGGTTACATTGGCTACCCTCCACTCGATAGGAACTGATCCAGAGTCAATGGAATGTTGGAAAATGACTGTCAATGCATCCGCTATTTCCAAGGCCACCTCCTTAAGTACTCTGGGATGCAGTCCATCAGGCCCTGGGGATTTATCGGCCTTCAATCCCATCAATTTCCCCAACACAATTTCCCGACTAATAAAGATTTCCCTCAGTTCCTCCTCCTTAATAGACCCTCTGACCACTTTTATATCCGGAAGGTTGTTTGTGTCCTCCTTAGTGAATACTGAACCAAAGTACTTGTTCAATTGGTCTGCCATTTCTTTGTTCCCCGTTATGACTTCCCTGATTCTGACTGCAGGGGACCTACGTTTGTCTTTACTAACCTCTTTCTCTTTACATACCTATAGAAACTTTTGCAATCCGCCTTAATGTTCCCTGCAAGCTTCTTCTCGTACTCCATTTTCCCTACCCTAATCAAACCCTTTGTCCTCCTCTGCTGAGTTCTAAATTTCTCCCAGTCCCCAGGTTCGCTGCTATTTCTGGCCAATTTGTATGCCACTTCCTTGGCTTTAATACTATCCCTGATTTCCCTAGATAGCCACGGTTGAGCCACCTTCCCTTTTTTATTTTTACGCCAGACAGGAATGTACAATTGTTGTAATTCATCCATGCGTTCTCTAAATGTCTGCCATTGCCCATCCACAGTCAACCCCTTAAGTATCATTAGCCAATCTATCTTAGCCAATTCATGCCTCATACCTTCAAAGTTACCCTTCTTTAAGTTCTGGACCATGGTCTCTGAATTAACTGTTTCATTCTCCATCCTAATGCAGAATTCCACCATATTATGGTCACTCTTCCCCAAGGGGCCTCGCACAATGAGATTGTTAATTAATCCTCTCTCATTACACAACACCCAGTCTAAGATGGCCTCCCCCCTAGTTGGTTCCTCGACATATTGGTCTAGAAAACCATCCCTTATGCATTCCAGGAAATCCTCCTCCACCGTATTGCTTCCAGTTTGGCTAGCCCAATCTATGTGCATATTAAAGTCACCCATTATAACTGCTGCACCTTTATTGCATGCACTCCTAATTTCCTGTTTGATGCCCTCCCCAACATCACTACTACTGTTTGGAGGTCTGTACACAACTCCCACTAACAATTTTTGCCCTTTAGTGTTCTGCAGCTCTACCCATATAGATTCCACATCATCCAAGCTAATGTCTTTCCTAACTATTGCATTAATCTCCTCTATAACCAGCAATGCTACCCCACCTCCTTTTCCTTTTATTCTATCCTTCCTGAATGTTGAATACCCCTGGATGTTGAGTTCCCAGCCCTGATCATCCTGGAGCCACGTCTCCGTAATCCCAATCACATCATATTTGTTAACATCTATTTGCACAATTAATTCATCCACCTTATTGCGGATACTCCTTGCATTAAGACACAAAGCCTTCAGGCTTGCTTTTTTAACACCCTTTGTCCTTTTAGAATTTTGCTGTACAGTGGCCCTTTTTGTTCTTTGCCTTGGGTTTCTCTGCCCTCCACTTTTCCTCATCTCCTTTCTGTCTTTTGCTTTTGCCTCCTTTTTGTCTCCCTCTGTCTCCCTGTATATGTTCCCATCCCCCTGCAATATTAGTTTAACTCCTCCCCAACAGCACTAGCAAACACTCCCCCTAGGACATTGGTTCCGGACCTGCCCAGGTGCAGACCGTCCGGTTTGTACTGGTCCCACCTCCCCCAGAACCGGTTCCAATGCCCCAAGAATTTGAATCCCTCCCTGCTGCACCACTGCTCAAGCCATGTATTCATCTGCGCTATCCTGCGATTCCTACTCTGACTAGCACGTGGTACTGGTAGCAATCCCGAGATTACTACTTTTGAGGTCCGACTTTTTAATTTAGCTCCTAGCTCTTTAAATTCTTTTCGTAGGACCTCATCCCTTTTTTTACCTATGTCGTTGGTACCAATGTGCACCACGACAACTGGCTGTTCTCCCTCCCATTTCAGAATGTCCTGCACATGAGGCAGAGAGGCTGCACAAGCAGCTTAAGAGAAGGAAAGTGAGCTGTACTGACTGTGACTAACTGGCTGATCTCTCCAGGAGTGAATGTGGCCGGCTGGAAGGGAGCGTGAACAATGGAATCATCGCTAACCAGCTGACAGTCAGAAGGGTGTTGCTGTAGAAGGTTTGTTTATTCCAGCTAGAGCTCGGGGGCATAATTTTAGAGTAAGGGGCTGCCCATTTAAAACTAAGGTGAGAAGGAATTTCTTCTCTCAGAGGGATGTAAATCTGTGGAATTCACTGTCTCAGAGTGCTTTGGATGCTGGGTCATTGGATGGATTTAAGACAGAGAGAGACAGTTTCTTAACTGATAAGGGATTAAAAGGTTATGGGGAACGCGGAGGGAAGTGGACCTGAGTCCATGATCGGATCAGCCATGATCATATTAAATGGCGGAGTAGGCTCGAGGGGCCGTATGACCGACTCCTGCTCCTATTTCTTATGTTCTTATGACTACTGCACCACCGTTGATCTGAGCGTCCAGCACTCCAAACCCAAGAAACACACACGCTGTTTCAGAAGGAGCTTGGAACGCTAGAACCATCCTCCACCCACAGATGAGGGCACGGAGAAGGCAAACAAGATTATCATTGTCCATCGCCCGTGAACCCTCTTCTCTGGGTCATAACTAAGTGTAAAGCTGTTATTGCATTCAAGTGCATCTAGTCATTGTAATCTAAAGCCCAGGGGTCTTTGGCCAAACACAGTTACATCAAGGTGAGACCCTTTAACTGGACGGGTCAAACCGTGACATCACAAGGCAAGCCTGACCCTACCCTGTGCATCACAATGAGATCAGACATCACAATAGGTTTGTAACCTGGGGCAACCTGAGACAGAACCAGTTTCAGTGAAGGAAAGCACTGACTGTGACTAACTGGCTGATCTCTCTTGGAGTGAATGTGGCCGGCTACAATATCTCACCATCTTTGCTTTATGAAGAGAACACAAACTTAGAAAACATCATCAACCAGCAGATTAGGTTGTGAGCTTTGAAAGGTTGGTATTAACCTATTGATCTTGTATCATCATTTGTGAAAGTCAGAATGAGGAACATAAAGAGTTTAATAGATACAGTAATACTGATGCACTGTAGGTTGTTGGAACAGTTCATTTTGTTGTTATTAGATATTCTTTGGGGTTGTTAATAGGTAGTCTGGAGCCTGCAGCCTGCTCACAGATGGTTACTGAGCCCCACTCTCAGCTCCCTCACTGACCAGCTCCTCCCAGCCCGCGAGTTTGGTGCGCACGCCCTGTTCTGCAAAGGTAGACAACTAGTTATCCTTGGTGGACCTCCCGGGGTATTGCTCGGGACAGTCGGCAGGGTGAGCAACAATCACAAAGTTAACTGGGCCCCACTAAGAGAAGGGGGCACGGAGAAGACAAACAATCCCATCACTGCCCATTGCCCGCACACCCAACTCTCGAGTTCATAACCAAGAGCAAAGCTGTTATTGCATTCTAACACATCCAACCTAAGGCCCAAGGCTTTTTGGCCAAACACTGTTGCATCAAGGAGAGGCCCTTTAACTGGACGTGTCAAACTATGACATCACGAGGCAAGCCTGATCCTACCCTGTGCATCATGTGATCACTGACATCACGATCGGTTTGTAAACAGAGGCAACATGAGGCAGAAGAGGCTGCACAAGCAGCTTAAGTGAAGGAAAGTGAGCTGTACTGACTGTGACTAACTGGCTGATCTCTCCAGGAGTGCATGTGGCCTGATGGAAGGGAGCGTGAACAATGGAATCATCGCTAACCAGCTGACAGTCGGAAGGGTGTTGCTGTAGAAGGTTTGTTTATTCCAGCTAGAACTCGGGGGCATAATCTTAGAATAAGGGGCTGCCCATTTAAAACTAAGATGAGAAGGAATTTCTACTCTCAGAGGGTTGTAAATCTGTGGAATTCACTGTCTCAGAGTGCTTTGGATGCTGGGTCATTGAATGGATTTAAGACAGAGAGAGACAGTTTCTTAACTGATAAGGGATTAAAAGGTTATGGGGAGCGCGCAGGGAAGTGGACCTGAGTCCATGATCGGATCAGCCATGAACATATTAAATGGCGGAGCAGGTTAGAGGGGCCGTATTGTCTACTCCTGCTCCTATTTCTTATGTTCTTATGACTACTGCACCACCGTTGATCTGAGCGTCCAGCACTCCAAACCCAAGAAACACAAACGCTGTTTCAGAAGGACCTTGGAACGCTAGAACCATCCTCCACCCACAGATGAGGGCACGGAGAAGGCAAACAATATTATCATTGTCCATCGCCCGTGAACCCTCTTCTCTGGGTCATAACTAAGTGTAAAGCTGTTATTGCATTCAAGTGCATCTAGTCATCATAATCTAAAGCCCAAGGGTCTTTGGCCAAACACAAGGTAAGGCCCTTTAACTGGACGGGTCAAACTGTGACATCACAAGGCAAGCCTGACCCCACCCTATGCACCACAATGAGATCAGACATCACAATAGGTTTGTAACCTGGGGCAACCTGAGACACAACCTGTGTCAGTGAAGGAAAGCACTGACTGTGACTAACTGGCTGATCTCTCGAGGAGTGAATGTGGCCGGCTACAATATCTCACCATCGTTGCTTTATGAAGAGAACACAAACAATGAAAACATCATAATTGTGAGCTTTGAAAGGTTGGTATTAACCTATTGATCTTGTATTATCATTTGTGAAAGTCAGAATGAGCAACATAACGAGTTTAATAGAAACAGTAATACTGATGCACAGTAGGTTGTTGGAACAGTTCATTTTGTTGTTATTAGCTCTTTGGAGTTATTAATACGTAGTCTGGAGCCTGCAGCCTGCTCACAGATGGTTACTGAGCCCCACTTTCAGCTCCCTCACTGACCAGCCCCTCCCAGCCCTTGCTTTTGGTACTCACTCCCTGTTCTGTAAATGTAGACAACCACTTGTCATTGGCAGATCTCCCGGGGTATTGCTTGGGACAGTCTGCAGGGTGTGCAACAGTCACAAAGTTAACTGGGCCCCACTAAGAGAAGGGGGCATGGAAAAGGCAAACAATCCCATCACTGCCCATTGCCCACACACCCAACTCTCTGGTTCATAACCAAGTGCAAAGCTGTTATTGCATTCTAACACATCCAACCTAAAGCCCAAGGCTTTTTGGCCAAACACTGTTGCATCAAGGTGAGGCCCTTTAACTAGACGTGTCAAACTGTGACATCACAGGGCAGGCCTTACCCTACCCTGGGGCAACCTGAGACATAACCAGTTTCAGCACTGACTGTGACTAACTGGCTGATCTCTCTAGGAATGAATTTGGCCGGCTAGAAGACCTGGTGAAGGAAGCGTGAACAATGGAATCATCGCGAACCAGCTGACAGTCGGAAGGGTGTTGCTGTCGAAGGTTTGTTTATTCCAGCTTGTATAATTCCCTGTGAAAGTCAGAGTGCGTAACATCATAATCCACTGCAGTGACCATGCAGACATCAATGCTCAAACCTTGGAAACTGAAACCAGACCAGTACTCGCTCGTTGTTCTAATCAACTGGGCTAATCCGTGGGACAAAGAGTCGATGGGAAACTCTTGTCCCAGCTGTTACTGGTGCTCTCTGACCTTGCCAATCCCTGGGTCCTTGTCAAGGACCAGCTCCCAGGTCAGCTGGCTCAGGGACTGCCACCAATAGCCCTCGGATTGTGTCAGAGAAGTTTCTTGTCCCAGTCATCCTGGTTCACCTGATGGCATTGCCGCCATTCTGGACCATCTCTCGGATTCTGAAGAAGGTGTACATTCCCCAACTCCACAACCTTTAATACTCAGGTGGCATCAGAATCTGTGGCCAGTAACATTACTGAAAAGAAACAAGTTGATAGTTTTGCACCCAGAATCTGCATTAAGCATTTACAGCTTCGACGGTTCACTATACAAGGGCAGCTCTAAAGTACCTGTAGTTGTCTTGTTGCGATCCAGTCATTTAAAAACAAATCTGTAATTTCTTCTTCTGTTAGAGGGACATGGTTGGCATCAGGATGAGAGAGAGAAAATGGGCGGTTTCATCAAAGTACCTACAGACTAAAGTTGTGAGTAACAAAACCACAAAGACAAGTGGATCAGACACACAAGAGAGAGCACATTGTGACAGAAATCAAATCCATGCCAGCAGAGAAACCACAGAAGGAGCGGAGCGGTGTAACTGAAATTCTCCTGATACCATCCCTCAGTGTCCCATCCATTTCTCATGCCAACTCCACACCTTTCAATTTGTGTTTAATTTGACGGCCAATAACCAACACCCGCCCCTCCCCCCACCACAGAACCATCCAGCCCTCATGTCCCTGCATCGGCATCAAGCACCAACCCTGCTCCAACTCCAGGCTCAGTTGAGCACTGCTTGGTGTGAACTGCACTGGCACTGTGTAAAGCCCAGTCTGTGCAGTCATCCCCAACCAGTGCCAGCCAGCGGTCCACCTTGGGACTAAACAGGAAAGTCTCAAGAAGGGACGCTCCGGTTGTTGCCCCGAGACTTCCCAGAACTAAGAGGGAGTCCTCCCCTGGCACCAGCTGGCTCGGAGGAGTCCGTGACTGCTGGTGCCAGGATCTCTCCCAATTCCTATGGGGCATCTAGGTTCCAAGGGCTCTCACTCCAAGGGAGGATATGTGTGCCTCAGTGGCACCTCCCTCACGAGGTGGGGGCTCATGTCTGGAGGGTCTAACTCAATCGGCCTTTGTATTCATGAGCCTGTAGCTAATCGCTTCCGAAGGCAGGAAGCCTCCAGGTAGCTTCCTCGGGCTGAACCGGCAGGGAAGGCTGATCGTGAGGCCCTCATCTCTGTTCCCAGAGCCTCACTATCAACCTTCCCTGTCTCTTCAGCCCGAGGCAGCTTCCCAGAGCCATCCCGCCTTCGGAAGCCAAACTGGGAGCCTGAGTCGGACCACAATCTCCAGTCGTTTAGGCTTTTTCATGTATTTAACATGAGGGTGAGTGAGTCTGAAACTGTGGTTCCAGAAGCCCCTTCACTTGGGGGAGAGTGGGGGGGGGGGGTGGGGGAGCGTGGGGGCTTTAGTTTTTACTTGGGCTCTTGCAAAGGCCTCAGGCTATAGCTGTATTCATCATACCAATTTCCTGGACAGTTTGGGTGGACTTAATATGCACCCTCCAGTTAAGGCCAAGGTCGGCAGCATCCATAGTGCCTCCGCCACCCTGCTTTCACACCTTGCAGTTTATTGGCATCTGGTGAGCTTCAG
The DNA here is from genome assembly GCF_044704955.1 of Pristiophorus japonicus. Classification (NCBI taxonomy): domain Eukaryota; kingdom Metazoa; phylum Chordata; class Chondrichthyes; family Pristiophoridae; genus Pristiophorus; species Pristiophorus japonicus. Next base: position 15,308 of record NW_027254761.1, read on the forward strand.
TGGTGAAGGCATCAGAAGGAAGGTTACTGCCGAGTGAAACTAGTCCTGGTCCACCCACATTTGGGATCTGGCGGCCCTTCCTGCAGGGTTTAGCGCATGTCCCGAATTCCCTGCCACCAGATACATTGGGGCCGGCTTTACTGACCAGCGGCCTAATGCCTCGCAGGTGAGTGAGGGAGAAATCCCTGTCACAGAGTGAGGACCACCTTCAGAGAGCATCTACTGCAGCAAAAAGCTGAGTGGGTGCCCTCAATATCAGAGCAGGACCCAGCATCCAGTGGGTCTTGCCTTGCCAATGAGCTTGGCCATACAACTTGGGACACTTTCAGGTGCCGCAGATGCCCTTTAGTATTTGGTGCTGAGGGCTTCTTTGGTGATATATATCAACAATTTAGATTTGAATATAGGGAGTATGATAAAGAAGGTGGCAGACGTCACTAAAATTGGCTGTGTGCTTGATAATGAAGAGGAAAGTCATCGGCTGCAGGAAGATATCAATCTACTGATCAAGTGGACAGAGCAGTGGCAAATGGAATTTAATTCCGAGAAGTGTGAGGTGATGCACCTTGGGAGGGCTAATAAGGAAAGGGTAGAGACATTAAGTGGCAAGCCACTAAACAGTGCAGATGAACAAAGGAACCTTGGAGTGCGTGTCCACAGAACTCTTTTTGGTTGGATAATGAAATAAACATTAAATCAAATGCCCCCCAATCTGGGGGACACTCCAAACATTTTTCAAACTGCCCTTTTTTTGGTTTTTTTTGTTTGTTTCTTTTGACTTTTTTTTTTGACATTTAAAAAAAAAATTTTTGGCCCATAGAATCATTAATTCTATAAATACTGGGAGGACTCCCGCGTAGAGTGCCCTCCATCGGGGACCCCCACCTCCTCTGGACGGCAAGATGGTACGCCATGGCGTGTCCGGTCGGCAGGCGAGGATGGCAAAGTTGAGAGTGTGCAGGAGCAGCCCGTACAGGAAACCCCTCCGTGCGGAACTGAAAGGCACGGAGGGGATTTCTCCGAGGCGGCTCAAGTTGTGAGGCGCCGGCTCCCGAGGTTCCGCGCCGATGAGAAATTCCGTCCAGACGGGGGTCAGTTCGGACGGGATCTCCCCACGTGCTTGAGCCTCCTCGACCCACCTAACGGAGTCAGGGCCCAGAGCTGTTTTTAGCGACTCGATGGCATCGGCCGTGCGGCGGATATCGGCCGAATTTACTCGCCGCGCCAGTGTGTCTGGCGCCATCCAGCCCGCACCTCCGCCATCGAGCAGGTCCCTGACCCTGGTCGCCTCACCAGCCACAGCCCTCTCGTCCGACCGCCACCTAAAACCTCGGTCGTGGAGGTACGGATTCCCGAGCAGCGGCTCCTGCAGGACAGCCGCCACTCCAGCCGGTGGAGAGCTGCGCTTGGTGGAGACTTTGTTCCAGACCCTGGTGAGTTCCTTGTAAAAGACAGGCGGCTCCTGGATGGCGGTCCTGACGCCCCCCAAGCTCACAAACAGGAGCTGCGTGTCGTAGTTCAGGCCGTGCTGCTGGCAGAAGAAATACGTCGCCAGAGCACGCCACCTAGGAGGGGGCTCGACGTAAAGGTATCTCTGCAGGGTCTGAAGACGGAAAGTCGCGAGCTGGGCACTGACGCACACCAACGACTGACCACCCTCCCCAAGCGACAGAGACCCAGTGCTTCCTGTTGTTCCAGAAGAAGTCCACCAGCTTCTTCTGTATCTTGATGACAAACGCAGGGGGAGGGGTCAAAGTGACCAGCCGGTACCACAACATGGCGGCCACCAGCTGGTTTATGACTAGCGCTCGACCCCTGGAGGACAGCACTCGGAGCAGTCCTGTCCAGCGCCCTAGGCGAGCGGCGACCTTGGCCTCCAGCTCTTGCCAGTTCGCCGGCCAGGCTTCCTCGTCGGGGCTAAGGTAGACTCCCAGATAGAGGAGATGGGTCGTGCTCCAGGCAAAAGGCCTGAGCTCCTCCGGCAGGGAGTCCACCCGCGACTGACCCACCAGGAGTCCGTAACATTTCTCCCAGTTGATCCTAGCGGAGGATGCGGCCGAGTAAATCTCCTGGCACTCACGCATCCTCCGCAGGTCAGCGGGATCCTCTACCGCGAGGAGCACGTCATCGGCGTAAGCCGAGAGGACGACCTCCACGCCCGGCCCTTGCAGAGCCAGTCCCGTCAACCTCGTCCGCAGGAGGCGCAACGCAGATGGCATATAACTGGCCGAACATGGGGCATCGCTAGCGCACCCCTCTCCCAAAGCGAAGGGGCGCCGTCAAGGACCCGTTAACCTTAATCAGACACTCCGCGGCGGCGTACAAAAGTCGGATCCGGGCGACGAAATGCGTCCCGAACCCGAAAGCGCGCAGAGCTCCGAACAGAAAGTCGTGATCCACCCTGTCGAACGCCTTCTCTTGGTCGAGAGATATGAAGGCGACCGACAGACCAGCCTCCTGGGAATGATGGATGAGGTCCCGGACCAGATGAATGTTATCGTGGATTGTCCGGCCTGGGACCGTGTAGGACTGGTCGGGGTGGATCATGTGGTCCAGCACGGCGCCAAGGCGAGCAGACATCGTCCTGGCGAAGATTTTGTAGTCCGTGCTGAGGAGGGAGACCGGGCACCAGTTCTTAAGGAGGCGGAGATCGCCCTTCTCAGGCAGCAGGACGATGATTGCCCTGCGCCAAGAGAGGGGCATCTCCCCGGTCACCATACTTTCCCCCAGGACCCGTGCGTAGTCGCCCCCCAGGACTCCCAGAACGCCCTGTGGAACTCCACGGTCAGCCCGTCCAGCCCCAGGGCTTTTCCCCTCGAGAGCCGGTCGAGGGCGCCGGTCAGCTCCGCCAGGCTTAGCGGAGCTTCCAGATTTTCGGCGCACTCCGGGCTGACCTTCGGCAGGTCCTCCCACAAAACTCTACGCGCTTCCTCGCTGGACGGCTCCGGAGAGAACAGAGCCCCGTAATATTCACGGGCCCTGTTGTTGACGCCCTCCGGATCTGAGACGAGAGAGCCGTCATCGGCCAGCAGCGTCAAGAGCTGCTTACGGACACTCTGTCTTTTTTCCAGCGAGTGGAAGAAGGGGGAGCCGCAGTCCAGATCCCGCAGGAACCGGATCCGCGACCTCACGAACGCCCCTCGGGATCCGACGAACTGCAGGTCCTTCAGCGCGGCCTTCTTCGCTTTGTACACCGTCTGCAGGGCCGGGTCCTCGACAACTTGACCGAGACGGGTCTCCAGGTCGAGCACCTCTTTTTCTAGGCGCTCGACCCTGACCGCCCGCCTCTTGGTCGACCCCCTCGCGTACTCTTGACAGAAGACGCGGACGTGAGCCTTGCCCACGTCCCACCATAGCCTCAAGGAGGGGAAGCCCCCCTGCTTCCTTCTCCAGTCGGCCCAGAAATGACGGAACAAGTCCTGGAACCGCACATCCTCCAGCAGCTGGTTGTTAAAATGTCAGTACGCGGACTCCGTCCTCGCACGGAGCGAAGCGAGCTCCGCCCACACCAGGGGTGGTCCGAACACGGCACCGGCCGCATGGAGGCTGCCGGGACGCAGGAAACGTACACCCGAGACACGTAATGGCGGTTGATTCTGGACCATCCTACTCCAGGCCTCACCCAAGTAAAGGCGCTGGAGTATGGGTGGAGATTTCGCCAGACATCCACCAAGTCGAAGGACCCGACCAGGTCCCTCAACTTCTCCATCGCCGTCATGCTTTGTGGGGCACCGGAGCGGTCCCTCGCCTCGAGGGTGCAGTTAAAATCCCTACTGAGGACAATGCAGTCGCCGACGTCGATGGAGCCAAGAGCGGACACCTCTTCGAAGAAGCGCGTTTGCTGCGGGCCGGGCTGAGGGGCGTACACGTTCACGAGATGGAGCGGCACGTCCCCCAGGCGAACTGTGACATGCAGCAAGCGGCCTGGCATGGACTCCTTGACCCCCAAGATCTCCGGCTGAAAATGCGGGGCCAGCAAGATGGCCACCCCACAAGAAGTGGCGGTGAGGCGGACCTCTCCTTGCCATTCCAGGAGCCACGTGGCTTCGTCTCCCGGAACGGTGTGGGTTTCTTGCAGGAAGCACACCGCATATTTCCCCTCCCGCAGGAGCGAAAAATTGTAAAATCTACGGCGTGCCTCTCTGCCGCCGTTGATGTTGAGGCTGGCTATGGTTATCTTCATGACAAAAGCATAGTGCAACCTCTACCTAACCTATTGTGGCGGGGGAGTGAAGTCGTTTGTTGACCTCCACTCCCTCAGCAGCCCAGCGAGGAACCCTTTGAGCCGGTGCAGGTCAAGGCCTTGCGCCTTTGATAAGGGCCCGCCCGCGGCCATGGTTTTAGCGGCGGCGCGGACGGTCGTGACGAGCAGCCCCGGCTCGGACCATCTTTCCAGGGCCAGATGGGTTCGGTTGCGGCGACCCTGGCTCTGGACCAAAAAGTCCCGGAGTTCCTTTGCAGGAATGAGGAGGGACTCAGCGGCGGGCACGAGGAGATCCACCGCCTCACTGGCGATGGACTCGAGATCTTCTCCCTCGTCCCCCACCGAGTCCCCGTCCCCCTCCGGGAGGTCGCCGCCAGCAGCCGGCCCGTCGACCGCACGAGGTACGGCAAATGGCCCGGCCACTCCATCCGACCCTGGCTCTGCCCCGATCCCACCCCCAGGATCGTCGGCAGAGGAGTCCCCACTGGGCTCTTTTAAAAGTGGTGCTGGGTCAGGAAGCGACAGTGGAAGGGGTTCCTCCTCCGCCCCAGGAGCCGGGGAACACGGAGAGATCTGGTCAAAGTAATTCTCCAGGTCCTCCAAGTACCCCAGCTCCAAAGTAGTGGGCGAAGATTGTTGTTCTTCCCCCTCCCCGCCGCCACCCCCCGGCCCAGCGTGTACAGAATCATTAAAATTGTGAACATATTTTGTTTCTTCCGGGCCGAGCGACTCCCGGGGGAAGTTGGTTAATAGCTGGGCGGGCTCAGGTTCGGCCTTTTCGGCCCCGCCCGCCTCAGTCCCCGGGACGCTCGACCCGGCGGCTACGCGTTCCTCCGCTGGCCCCACGCCCCCCATGACAGGCAGATCTTCCACGCCATCTCCGGGAAGCAGAGGCTGGGCAACCTCGACTGCCCCACCCTCCCTGGGGACAGATTCCTCTCGCCTACGGCGCAGTTTGGGGGCGCTGGTGGGGGACGCGGGACACGCGGCGGGCACCGACTCCTCCGTGGAGGGATGTTGTTCCCCCTCCACCTCATTGGAGCGGCTCCTCCTTTTGTTCCTGGGGGGGCGCGGAGGCAGGGAGACCTCCATGTCTGCCGAGGCCGCCCGCTCCACTCCCCCCTTTTTCTTATCTTGCCCGCGCCCGAGCCCCCCTGTGATATTGGTCAAGGGCTCGGGAACGGGCTCAGGGCACCCCGCGCTCGCCGGTGACAGGGTTGGGCTGAGTGCAGTGATCGGGCTGTCTGGCGCACTGAGGGGACCCGCCTCGAGATGTTTCGCCTTCCTCCGCGCCTTCTTTCCGGCCGGACACTCTCCCTCCCCCTCCGCCGGAGGCCGTGAAAACAAAGGCCCCCGACGATGCCCGCGCACCTACGGCTCCCGGCACGCGGACGCAACAAGCTGGAGGGGTGACGGCGACGCCAGCCTTGGCCGCCCTCGGTGGTTTGGCGGCCTTGGAGGCGGGGCAGTTCTTACGAACATGCCCCACCTCCCTACAGGCATGGCACTGCACGCCGGCGGACATCCAGAAGACGCGGTAGGCAGTCCCCTCGTGCACCACATTAAAACTACCCTCTGTCGTCTCCTCCCGCGCCAGCCGGACAAAGAGCTGGCGGCGGAAGGAGAACACGTGGCGCAGGCTGCTCTCCCTGAGGCTGAGCGCTATGGGGTTAATCCCCGACCTTACCTCCCCCAGTTGGTGCAGGTGAGGGAGGAGGAGCTCAGCGGGAACAAAGGGCGGGACGTTGGAAAGGATGACCCTCTGCGCGGTGGCCTCGAGAGGGTCCACCGGCAGGAACGTCCCGCCCACCGTGAGCCCCTTTTCAAGGGCCAGGGACACCGCCCGCTCCGACCCCAGGAAGAATACAGCCTTCCCAGACATCTTGGAGGCTGCGACAATGGCCGAGGGGCCGACTACCCCAGCCATCGCCCGCATGCACTCCACGATGCTCATTGTGGGGTGAGTGTAGCTCTTGACCCCGTGTTTTTTTCTTTTCAGTCGGAACGGTGGCAGGGCAGCAGGAGGCGCAGAAGGCGCCGTGGATGTGGACGCCGCCTGCGCGTACGTCTTAGCTGGCCCTGCCACCGGTGTGGATGGGGTCGGCATCACGGGGTCCCTTTAAGGGCTACACCCACCCCAAAGTCACAGGCCTTAATGGTCTTTAATTGGCCTCGTTGGTGTTTTGAGCAGAGGGAGCTCTTAATGGGGCACACCTCTCCCCTAGTTAACGAATGGGGAGGGGCCTTGCTCCCTCTGCTCAGTTGTCTTAATTAACTTTAATTTAAGGAGGAAAGGGGCTCTCAGAGAGAGAGGGGAGAGACAGAGAGAGTGACAGAGAGAGTGGGAGGGGGTGGGAAAGAGGGAAGCTGCGAGGGCAGGTCTCGCCTCACAGCGATTGGTGGGCGTTTTTCTGGGGTGCACTCCCCAGATGATGGAAAAAAAAACAAGACACAGTCCTTGTAGATGGTCTTCGGGTGGGGGGTGAAGATGTCTTCACCTGGGGCAGCTGGAGCCACCAAGGCACACACTCCCAACGATGTTAAATAGGGTGATTAGTAATACTTCAGCCAGGTAGCTCCAGCTATCCCAGGCTAGGCAATGGGGGAGGGGTGCTTCAGTGGTGTGTGGGGCCTAGCTGTAAGCAAGACCCCCACACACACTTCCACACACACACACCCCCCCGCGATGTTCCGGCCCTCTAGCAAGTCTTCTTTCCTCCCACCACCGATACAACAAAGTCTTTCGGGGAATGCACCAAAACACACCCACCTGTCGAAGATTGTAGAAATGGCTCTCCCTCCTTCCACACTGGATGGTGTTTTCTCAGGTTGTTGTTCTTTTCCCCCTCTCTCCAACTCTCTGTAGTAGTAATAAGTTGATAAATTTTCTGCTCTCCTCCTCTCCCTCTGGACGTTGAATTGTAGTAAGCCAGCCCCTTTCTCCTCTTCCTGGGCTGGTCTCAGGGTTCACTCTAGGCCTTCCAGGCAGGAGCAACAGCAGCAAGCTCCTTCTCTCACTGCTCCAGGCTCCAAGTGCATAGGCCACGCCTCCAAAGCTCCACCATTGGTTCACAGATGCTGAAGGTAGCAGGCCAAGTGGATAAGGTGGTTCAGAAGGCATATGGAATGCTTGCCTCTATTGGCCGAGGCATAGAATGCAAGAGCAGGGAAGTTATGCTGAAATTGTATAATACTCTGGTTCGGCCACAGCTGGAGTACTGCGGCAGTTCTGGTTGCCGTATTATAGGAAGGACGTGATTGAACTGGAGAGGGTGCAGAGGAGATTTACGAGGATGCTGCCTGGAATGCAGAATCTTAGCTACGAGGACTGATTGGATCGGACTGATTGGATAGGATCAACCGGGACCTATTCGTGAAGAAAATCCTGTTGGGAACATGTGGCATGAAAGTCGGCGACATCTTGGCCTTGCAGGACCTCCCGAAGAGAGGTTACTTTGATGTGACCTTCAGAACCGTCGCCCAATGCCTGAAGTTCCTGAAGGGACTGAAGGAGGCGAGTGAACCGCTGCGCTCAGTGCTGACTTGGGAGCCACTGTTCACCCTACCGTTGCAGAGAAGACGCACTATCACAGTGCAGATGTACAACCCCCACATCCCAGTCATTGATGTGCTGACTTTCCCGCCAGGTATGTCGATGGGGCAGGAAACAGCAGCGACCTGAAAGACTTGCACGGGATATGGACCAGCAAGCACCAGATCCAGGTCACCATGAAGGTGGACGCCAGCAGAACCATCCTGCACCCCCCCTCCAGCTTCGCCATCGGAGGAAGTCGGGGCTACATGGTGTACGCTGGCCAGCCCAATGTGTGCCGGACCTGCGGGAAGGCAGGCCATGTGGCGGCAAGCTGCAAAACTGTCATCTGCTGAAACTGCAAGAACGAAGGCCACCAGACAAAGGACTGTAAGGAGACCAAGTGCTGCAACCTCTGTGGTCTGGCTGGGCACCTTTACAAAAACTGCCCCAAACGCAACTTCAGCTATGTGCAGGCAGCAAAGAACATTGCACCAGAGGAGGAGGAAGCTGAGGAACACAACACTCCAGAGGAGACCCACACCCTCCCCCCGACCAACGCCCTGGGCAAAGAAGCAACCGCCCTCGTGGACTCGGAACAAGTCGGTGAGGAAGAGAAGCCTGCCATGGCGAGCTGCGAGACACCAGCAGCCAGCAGCGAAGCTCTCCCCCATCGCACCGAGTCCAGGAACGAGGAGACAGCGGACGATGAAGCGGGATGGGAGACCATCAAGAAAAAGGCCCGCAAGTGTAAGGGGAACAGGCGAGCAAGGGCCCCTGCGGGAACGACAGGGAAGAGGCGGCTAATGTCCACGACAGACAGCAGCGACGGCAGCTCGTCTGATGAGGAAAGGCGGGACAAAGCCCCTCAATACCGCCACCAAAACAAGAGTCAATACGCCAACCCACAGCCACAGGCGACCGGGAGCAGTGAAGTGACCGGCACAGCCTCGCTCCGGGAACCCGGGAGCAGCGAAGCGCTCAGCGCACACGAGCTCCGGAACACCGGGAGCGAAGAAGCGACCAATGCAGACCAGCTCCGGGACAACGGGAGCAGCGAAGTGCCCAGCACACCCCACCTCCGGAATACCGGGAGCGACACAGCGATCGAAGCACACCAGCTCGAGATCGCTGCGACTGATGAAAAGAGGGAACCACCAACACCAGGCGAGGACAGTGCAGAGGACATATCGGACTTTCTGACAACACGACACCAGTCCCCTGGTCGAAACACTCCCACGGCAGAGGACGACCAGTATGCCAGCCCAGGTGAAGTAGACTTTTACAGTGAAAATCTATGTATGCAGGAACCGGCCACTTTGCAGGTCTCCAACGTAAAGGACAGTTTATTTAAAATGTAAATGTTTTGAACTGCAACCTGTAACTTAAACATGGATTTAAAAATAGCATCTATTGACGTGCGTAGCGTAAAATCCACTACGCGATGTGTTTCCACCTTGGGGTACCTCGCCAAGGTCAAAGCGGACCTGCTGTTCTTGCAGGAGTGCGGGCTGTCACACTTCAGCAGTTACCGGCAGTGGTCACGATGGTAGGCCCATGGACCATCCATATGGTCAGGAGACAACGACAGCCGGTCTTCCGGCCTGGGCATTCTGCTGCGGGGAGGCCACTTCACCATCACCGAAGTTAAGGAGGTGGTGGGCGGCCGCCTCCTCGTAGCAGACGTAATGTACAAAAATTCCCCTCGAAGGCTAATTAACGTGTATGCCTCGCCTCTCAGAAGCGAGCGGCTGGCCCTCTTCCAGCAGCTCCCACTGCTGCTGGCAACGTCCAGGCCGGTCATTCTGGGCGGTGACTTCAACTGCATCATCGATGCGGCTGGACGATCCAGCAGAGCCGACAGCAAGCTGGGCACCACGTCCAGACTCCTGATGGACGCGGTAAAAGATGCCAAGCTGTGCGATGTCTTCAGCAACCCTGCAGTCGGAGCACCGCTCAGATACACCTGGTCGAGACCAGACGGGTCCGTCCGTTCCAGAATAGACTTCCTGTTTGTGTCCCACACGCTCAAGGTCAGATCCACCGACGTCACGCCGGTGTTCTTCTCTGACCACTGCCTCCTACTGGCCGACTGTCGCCCACAGGAAAACCAGAAAGTTGGCAGAGGGATATGGAAGCTGAACGTGAAACTTTTGACTCCGGAAAACGTGGAGGAACTCAAGAGGGATTACAAAGGTTGGAGAACCGTAAAACCCCTCTGCGATTCCCCGATGCACTGGTGGGAAACAATCAAGACAAACACCAAGAGGTTCTTCATCCTCAAAGGTGTTCAGGAGGCGAGAGGGAGACAGAGGGAATTGTCCCAACTCCAGAAGAGCATGCAAAACCTGCTCCTGCTGCAGTCGATGGGGGTCGATGTCGCGGAGGAACTCGAAGAGGTGAAGGGCCAGCAAGCCTCGCCCTTTGCCTCAGAGTCCTCCAAGATTATCTTCCTCTCCAGAGTCTGCTCCGTCGAGCAGGATGAGACGTGTTCACGCCTCTTCTTCCAAAAGGTACACAGGGAGAGCTCTGTGATCACCAGCCTAAAGGAAGAAGACGGTTCTGTGACGTCTTCGCAGCCTGACATGCTGAGGATCAGCAAATCCTTCTATGCCAGGCTGTATGACGTCAAGCCCACAGACCGCGCGGCCTCCCAGTCGTTCCTGTCGTCTATTTCGGAGGTCCTAAACGACAGTGAGCAGGAGAGTCTGGACCACCCGCTAACTCTGGACAAGATGACAAAGACCGTCCGGTCCCTTGCGACGATTAAAATTCCCGGAAGCGACGGCTTACCGGTCGAGTTGTATTCGGCTCTGTGGGACTGGATGGGCCCAGACCTGCTGGAAGTGTACGGGGGTATGCTTCTGGCTGGTAGTATGTCAGAATCAATGAGGAAAGGCATCATCACCCTCATCTACAAGCAGAACGGGGAGAGGGAGGAAATCAAAAACTGGCGACCCATTTCGCTGCTCAATGTGGACTACAAGATCCTGTCAAAGGTCATCGCCAACAGGGTCAAGTCTGCTCTTGAGCTGGTGATTCACCCGGACCAGACCTGCGCTGTCCCCGGCAGGAAGCTCTCTGATAGCGTGGCGCTACTCAGAGATACGATCGCCTACGTGCGGGACAGGGGGGTGGACACCTGCTTAATCAGCTTAGACCAGGAGAAGGCCTTCGACAGGATATCGCACACGTACCTGATGGACGTGCTCTCCAAAATGGGGTTTGGGGAGGGTATCCGCAATTGGATCCAACTGCTCTGCAGAGACATCAGTCGTGCAGTTCTAATCAACGGGTGGGAAACTGAAAGCTTTCCGATCAGATCTGGAGTCAGGCAAGGCTGTCCTCTCTTGTCTCTCTGGTTTGTGTGTTGTATCGATCCTCAGGAAGGATGCGGGCATTAGAGGGGTGACGATCCCAGGCAGCAGAGGCGCTCAGGTCAAGACCTCCCTATACATGGACGACGTAGCCATCTTTTGCTCGGATCCGCAGATTGCTCACAATCTGCGACCAGTTTGAACTGGCCTCGGGAGCAAAGGTCAATCGCAGCAAGAGCAAGGCCATGCTCTTTGGCAACTGGGCCGACCGATCCTTTATTCTCTTCACCGTTAAGCCAGATTACCTGAAGGTTTTGGGAATATGGTTCAGAGCGGACGGGGCGTGCGCCAAAAACTGGGAAGAGCGTATCGCCAAAGTGAAACAAAAACTGGGATGGTGGAAGCTGCGCTTCCTCTCCATGGCAGGAAAGAACCTGGTCATCAGGAGTGAGGTGCTCTCGGGGTTGCTGCACGTGGCACAGGTCTGGCCCATCTCTCGCTCCTGTGCCGCGGCAGTCACCCGGGCCGTCTTCCATTTTGTCTGGAGGTCCAAAATGGAACGTGTCCACAGAGACACAATGTACAAATCTCTGGACAGTGGAGGGAAGGATGTTCCGAACGTGGCCCTCATCCTGATGGCCACCTTTGTGTGCGGCTGCATCAAGCTGTGCACAGACCCCCAGTACACAAACACAAAGTGTCACGACGTGCTGAGGTTCTACCTGTCCCCGGTGTTGCGAAGGATGGGTCTGGCCACGCTGCCGCGATACGGCCCACCAGCTGGACCATGCCTGTCCACCTGTCCTTCGTGAAAAAGTTTTTCACGAAAAAAACCCTTTGACCACAAAGCCATAAAACAGTGGTCAGCACGTAAGGTCCTGGACGCCCTACGAAAGAAGGAGAGGGTGGACCCTGTCGGGTGGTTCCCTGAGCAGACTGTCGAACTCGTTTGGCAGAACGTCTCATTGCCAGAGCTTTCACACAAGCACCAAGATGTAGCTTGGTTGGCGGTGAGGAGGGCCCTACCCGTCAGAGCGTTCATGCACAGCCAGCGTCTCAGCAACACGGCACGGTGCCCCCGAGTCGGCTGCGGGGCGGACGAGACTGCCACCCACCTCCTTCAGGATTGCGCCTTTGCGACGCAGGATTGGAAAGAGATGCAGTGGTTGCTGTCGAGGTTCATCCCGAGCAGCTCCGTAACACAGAACTCTGTGCTCTACGGGCTGTTCCCAGGGGGACACACTGAGACAGACATCACCTGCTGCTGGAGGGCCATCAACTCGGTCAAAGACGCTCTTTGGTTTTGCCGAAACTTGCTGGTCTTCCAGAACAAGGAGATTTCCACGTCTGCGTGTTGCAGACTGGCGCAATACAAGATCCAGGACTTCGTGCTGAGGGACGCATTAAAAATTGGTGCAGTCGCCGCAAAGGGAAGGGCCACAGTTTAAAGCCCTTCCGCCACGGTAAACCCAGGGGATGGAATCTGTATAAAACTCCCCTCGGGCTGCAATGGTAAACCTTTTGTATACATAGAGCACCATGATCTGCAAACACCTATGTAGAGCCATGTATAATGCAAGTTCTGTTGCGTAATGCATGTTGGAAACAAATGTAACTGTACCCTCACTGTGTACCGTATGGTGACACATGTAATGTAACTTGATGAACGTACCACAATGTATCCTGGATTGTATGAATCGTAGCTTGAAATGTAAAGTAAAGAAATGTATTGAACGGAACTGCAGTCAGCATCCAAATGTAATGTATGGAATTGCTGACCGCATCCAAATGTACTGAACTGCTTTCGAATGTATTGTGCAAATTTTTATATGAATAAATTATATTTTAAAATTAAAAAAAAAAAGATTGGATAGGCTGGGTTTGTTTAGCAAGGGCCTTTTTTCATTGGTGGAGGGTCTATTACGAGGGGGCATAGTTTTAAGATGGTTGGTGGAAGGTTTAGAGGGGATTTGACGGGGGCTTCTTCAAGCAGAGAGTTGTGGGGTTCTGGAACTCGCTGCCTGGAAGGGTGGTGGATGCAAAAACCCTCACCATATTTAAAAGGATGGGCACTTAATGTGCCGTAATCTGCAGGGTTACGGACCTAGAGCTGTTATTTGGGATTAGACTGGATAACTTCTTGTTGGTTGGCGCAGATATGATGGTAAGTACTGCAGGAATCGAATTCGGCCAGGGTGATCTCCTGGACTAGTTTCAATCACCTGGATGGGTCGGAGAGGAATTTTCCCAGATTCTTTTCCCCAATTGGCCTGGGTTTTATCTGGTTTTTGCCTCTCCCATGAGATTGCATGGCTCCGGTTGGGGTGGAGTGCAGAATATTTCAGTGTAAGGGGTGTCGCAGTTATGTGTGGCGGACTGGTTGGGCTGGGTGCTCTTTACCTTTCTACCATTGTTCATTGTTCATAGGTTTATTATATGTAACCTTCAGTGCTGCTGACCGAGGGCCATGTGGCTCTTTGTCGGCCGGCGCGGACACGATAGGCCGAAATGGCCTCCTTCTGCGCTGTAAATTTCTGTTTCTAAATAGTTTTTTGGGGTACTCCAGAGGTAATGGTGCAGGAGTGGGAAGAGAAGCCATTGCAGGTGGTTCTCTGTCTACATCTGGACAATTAGGAATTAAACCAGGTGAGAGCAGTCCTGCCCAGCTGGACGATGGAGGAGAGGCATTGGAGGAGGATGGTGTCAGCTGTGGCTCAATGGGCAGCACACTCACCTGTGAGTCAGAAAGTTGTGGATTCAAGTCCCACTCCAGGGACTTGACCACAAAAAATCTCGGCTGACAATACAGTGCAGTACTGAGGGAGCGCTGCACTGTCGGAGGTGCCGTCTTTTGGATGAGATGTTAAACTGAGGCCCCATCTGCCCTCTCAAGTGGAGGTAAAAGATCCCATTGCACTATTTTGAAGAAGAGCAGGGGAGTTATCTCCGGTGTCCTGGACAATATTTATCCCTCAATCAACATCACAAAAAAACAGATCATCAGGTCATTATCACATTGCTGTTTGTGGGAGCTTGCTTTTATGCGAATTGGCTGCCGCATTTCCCACATTACAACAGTGACGACACTCAAAAAAAAACGTCATTGGCAATAAAGCACTTTGAGATGTCCGATGGTCGTGAAAGGCGCTATATAAATTCAAGTGTTTTTTAAACTGTGGCAGAGGGGTCGAGAATGATGAGAAGGGCTAGTTCACCCGGTCACAGTCACATAGGATGTCATTTGTGACTTTGATAAGGACTGTTTCAGTGATATGGTGGGCCGAAAACCTGATTGGAGGGGTTCAAACATAGAATTGCAGGGAAGCTGGTCATGGATTTGGGAAGTGACAAGACGTTCAACACGTTTGGGGAGGAAAGCGAGATTGCAAAGCCAGAGAGGTCAATGATGAGGTTTTTTCGAGGAGAGGGGTGATGATGGCAGATTTGAAAGGGAGGGGACAGTATCTGAGGAGAGAGAATCGTCAACAATATCTGATAACATTGGTACCAGGAAAGGAAGTTGGGGGCTCAACAGTTTGCTTTGAATAGGGTAGAGAGAATAGGGCAGGAGGTGGATCTCATGGTCATGATATACTCGGAGAGGGTATGAGGCGAGGTAGGCGACAGCTGAGAGAAAGTTTTTTTAAATTTCAAAATATACTTTATTCACATAAAACTTTGTACAGTACATTCAAAAGCAGTTCAGTACATTTAGCTGCGGTCAGCAATCCCATACACTACATTTGGGTGCTGACAGCAGTTCCGTTCGATACATTTCTTTGCTTTTCAGTTCAAGTACAATTCGGTCCAATCCGGGATACATTGTAGTACATTCAACAAATGACATTACATGTGTCACTATACAGTACACGGAATGGGTGACGGTACATTTACATTTTTCTTTTCAACGTGCATTACGAAACAGACCTTGCATTGTACATGGCACTACATAGGTGTTTACTGATCATGGTACTCCATGTTCACAAGAAAGAAGTTACAAGTACGGCCCGAGGGGAGTTTTGTACTGATTCCTGCCCCCAGGTTTACCGTGGCAGAAGGGCTTTAAACTGTGGCCCTTCCCCACCGTGCCTTTGCGGCGACTGCACCAATTTTCAGTGCGTCCCTCAGCACGTAATCCTGGATCTTGGATTGCGCCAGTCTGCAACACGCAGACGTGGACATCTCCTTGCTCTGGAAAACCAGCAAGTTTCGGCAAGACCAAAGAGCGTCTTTGACCGAGTTGATGGCCCTCCAGCAGCAGGTGATGTCAGTCTCGGTGTGTGTCCCTGGGAACAGCCCGTAGAGCACAGAGTCCTGTGTTACGGAACTGCTCGGGATGAACCTCGACAGCAACCACTGCATCTCTTTCCAAACCTGCCTTGCGAAGGCGCAATCCTGAAGGAGATGGGTGACAGTCTCATCCGCCCCGCAGCCGACTCGGGGGCACCGTGCCGTGTTGCTGAGGCGTCGGCTGTGCATGAACGCTCTGACGGGTAAGGCCCTCCTCACCGCCAACCAAGCTACATCTTGGTGCTTGTGTGACAGCTCTGGCGATGAGACGTTCTGCCAAACGAGTTCGACAATCCGCTCAGGGAACCAGCCTGGAGAAAGTTGTGAGGTCAAGGCTGGGCAGGGGAAACATTGTGGAAGTTTGGGTTGAGGTAAGGAGGGAAGAGGTAGATACAGCTAATAAGATGATCTCAGTCCATGAGTTCCTCACACTTGTTGGAGGGAAGGGTGGTGGTGAAAGGGCTGAGGGGTTTTAGAAGATAGTTGGTAATGGAGAAGAGAAGCCGGAGCTTAACTTTGCATTCCAGGATGATTCTGGGGTAGTGACCAGTTTGGGCACAGGAGAGCAGGACCCAATAGTGCTTTATGTGGCCAGAGCAGGCGATAAATGGCTAAACCAGTTGTGCACCATAAACAGTCAAGTCTGCATCTCTTGGATTTAAGGGAGCGAAGATGAGGGCCGTAACAGGGGGAATGTCCAGGGTGAGAGAGAGTAATGGTTTTAATGGGGACAAGGGCAGCAAAGGTGAGGGTGGGATTAGATATTTTGTGGATTAGAATGGAGGGCCAATGGCTAGACAGTTGGGAATTTGATTGTGCATTGTAAATGACGGGGAGAATTTTTTTCAGGGGTGGACACAGAAGGAAGTGGGGGGTGGGAAGGGGGATGTGAGTGGAGAGCGATACA
Source organism: Pristiophorus japonicus (assembly GCF_044704955.1). NCBI lineage: Eukaryota > Metazoa > Chordata > Chondrichthyes > Pristiophoridae > Pristiophorus > Pristiophorus japonicus. The sequence goes on from NW_027254761.1 coordinate 31,558, forward strand.
AGGGAGTGATCAGAGATGGTCTCCAACAGCAGTGGCTCACTGATGACCAACAGGGTTGGGGGCAGTACTGAGACAGGGGGAGGCTGGTGTTGGTAGTGCCCCTGCGTGCGACTACAAATCCTTACCTGCTCCTCTTTACTGTCAATGACTATGAGGTGAGACCGGGTGGAGAAGTAATGCATGTTAGCTACATTCCAGTCCTTCACAGATGCCTCCGAAATACTTCCAGCCGGTGGCACAATGTGTACATTGGGAATCTGTAAACACACTACAAATAGTTACTGTGTGAAACATCAATTCCACGGCTTGTTCATTTCATTCCCCGTTATTACACGGGAGAAAGCAGTGTGCTGTGCAGCTCGGTGGTATCGCTGGTGTCCTAAACTCACTCAGGTTTCTCAATAGAAAACGATCCCCTCTAACCCCACACAGAGGGTGATGATGTCATCGTGGCACTGACACCGCACGAACCCAACTTCCGCCCCTAAGTTACTGTCACTGCCGCGTATCCAGCCCTCAGCTGTTGTCACTGCTCCCATTTTGATCGACTTCCGGATCCATGGAAAAAAAAAGAGCCGAATGTCGTTCAAGAGGCGACCTGACCCGCAGCTGTGGTAAAAGCCATGGAAACGGGCGCCGTTTCGGGCAGGGGACAATTTCTCGCCCTTAGGGTGCTACCCACTGAGCCACAGCTGACACTAGAGGTTGCTAACGCGGCAGAAGAAACCGCCCGGGAGTTTGCGGAGGTGCTGCCCCTCACCGTCCCGTGCCGACCTCAATGCCCCGCGGGGGAAATTGCCTCACAGGCCCCGGGGTTGGTGCGAGCGGCTTCGCTCCGGAGGCCATACCTAAAGGGGAGGGTGTCAGCGCCCCACACCGCCATCTTTACTGGTTTGCCGACTCTCGGTTTGGGTGCCGGGCTACAGGCCCAGTCCCATGCTGCCCTGGTGGCCTAGTGGAGGACATCAGAAGCCTTGCAGAGTGCGCAGTGTCCTCCCCTTTAAGCGAAGGGGAATGGCGTTGAATCATGTCAGTGCTACGCGGAACATTCACGTAACAATTCACTCGCCACCCCAGTAGCACCCCACCAACTGCCCCGAATGGAAGTGGAGTGGCGAGATTGTGCCTCACTTCCTTTGAGGAACGGGAAGCCCAATTCAATGACAGGAGTGGGATTTATGTGCCAGGCACAGAAAGTCCCAGCTCCAGCTGGTTACCGCCCCCAATCGGGGCAGAGGGCAATTTCACAAGTGACTGTCACAATGTGGAACACCAGGAACAAGGGAATGTCACAATGTGGAACACCAGGAACAAGGGAATGTTTAAGCCAATGGGGGAGCACCTTGTATGGGTCTTCGAATGAAGAAACCCTCAAGCACTTTGGTATCAAAAATTGTTGGTTTATTCTTCTGTTTGTAAATAAATTCATCAGCTTTTGCACATTTGAAAGTTGTTTTCTTTCGTGGATTGTCAGAATGTCGCTGATAGCGGGCGGCTGAATGGGTTCTCTGTTCTTTAATGAAGGGAGCAGATTACATCGGACTTGCAGCACAGAAAAAGGCTATTCGGCTCAACCAGTCCATGCCGCAGTTTATACTCCACGTGAGCCTCCTCCCATCTTTCCTCATCTATCTCTCAGCATAACCCTCTGTTCCCTTCTCCCTCATACGCTTATCTTGCCTCCCCTTAAATGCATCGATACTATTCACCTCAACTACTCCCTATAGTAGCGAGTTCCACATTCTCACCCCTCTCTGGGTAGAGAAGTTTCTTCTGAACTCTCTATTTGATTTCTTGGTAACTATCGTGTATTGATGGCCTCAAGTTTTGTTCTGACCCACAAGTGGAAACATTCCCTCTGTGTCCACTCTATCAAAACCTTTCATAATTGTAAAGACCTCTATTAGGTCACCCCTCAGCCTTCTCCTTTCAAGAGAAAACAGACCCAGCCTGTTCATCCTTTCCTCATGGGTATAACCTCGCATTTCTGGTATCATCCTTGTAAAGTTAGGTAGTTACTGCTTCAGCAAGCCACAATCTGGCATGGAGCAAGATCTCCTCAAACAGTAACGTACCTATTCCCTGCCTGACTAAATTCTCATTGGCTTTCACATGACTGAAAGGCAGCAAAATAAAAACAATGAATTGCTTGTTGAATTTGCTGACACTCAAAAAAAACTTGCTGGTTAAATATGTTTTTTAAATGTACAGAACGACGACAAATGAATGATTTGGATGTAAATGTCGGGGACATGATAAAGAAATTTGCAGATGATCCAAGAATTGACCATGTGGTTGACATTGAGGAGGAAAGCTTTAGACTGCAGGAAGATATCGATGAACTGGTCATTTGGGCAGAAAAGTGGCAAATGGAATTCAACCCAGAAAAGTGAGGCAATGCATTTGGGGAGCGTTAACAAGGCAAGGGAATACACAATACATGGGGGGATACTGAGTGGTGTGGAGGAAGAGAGGGACCTTGGAGTATATGTCCACAGATCCTTAAATGTAGCCGGACAGGTCGATAAGGTAGTTATAAAGGCATATGGAATGCTTTGCTTTATTAGCCGAGACACAGAATACAAGAGCAGGGAAGTTATGCTAGAACTGTTTACAACACTAGTTAGGCCACAGCTTGAGTACTACGTGCAGTTCTGGTCACCACATTACAGGAAGGATGGAATTGCACTAGAAAGTGTGCAGAGGAGATTTACGAGGATGTTGCCAGGACTGGAAAACTTTAGCTATGAGGAAAGATTGGATAGGCTGGAGTTGTTTTCCTTGGAACAGAGGAGGTTGAGGGGAGATTTAATTGAGGTGTATAAAATTATGAGGGGCCTAGATAGAGTGGATAGGAAGGACCTCTTTCCCTTGGCGGAGGGGGTCAGGGGCCATAGATTTAAAGTAGTTGGACTCGCGGGGAGATGAGGGAACATTTCTTCACCCAGAAGGTAGTGGGGGTCTGGAACTCACTGTCTGAAAGGGTGATAGAGACAGAAACCCTTATCACATTTAAAAAGTACTTGGGTGTGCACTTGAAGAGTCGTAACCTACGAAAGAAGGAGAGGGTGGACCCTGTCGGGTGGTTCCCTGAGCGGACTGTCGAACTTGTTTGGCAGAACGTCTCATCGCCAGAGCTTTCACACAAGCACCAAGACGTAGCTTGGTTGGCGGTGAGGAGGGCCCTACCCGTCAGAGCGTTCATGCACAGCCGATGCCTCAACAGCACGGCACAGTGCCCCCGGGCCGGCTGCGGGGAGGACGAGACTGTCACCCATCTCCTTCAGGATTGCACCTTTGCGACGCAGGTCTGGAAAGAGATGCAGTGGTTGCTATCGAGGTTCATCCCGAGCAGCTCCGTAACACAGGACTCTGTGCTCTACGGGCTGTTCCCAGGGACACACACCGAGACAGACATCACCTGCTGCTGGAGGGCCATCAACTCGGTCAAAGACGCTCTTTGGTCTTGCCGAAACTTGCTGGTTTTCCAGAACAAGGAGATGACCACGTCTGCGTGTTGCAGACTGGCGCAATCCAAGATCCAGGATTACGTGCTGAGGGACGCACTAAAAATTGGTGCAGTCGCCGCAAAGGCACGGTGGGGAAGGGCCACAGTTTAAAGCCCTTCCGCCACGGTCAACCCAGGGGATGGAATCAGTACAAACCCCCCTCGGGCTGTACTTGTAATTTACTTTTTGTGTACATAGAGCGCCAAATCTGTAAACACCGATGTCGTGCCATGTACAATGCAAGGTGTGTTACGAAATGCATGTTTGAAAAGAAAAATGTAAATGTACCGTCACCCATTCCGGGCACTGGATTGTAACACATGAAACGTAATTTGTGTGAATGTACCACAATGTATCCCGTTTATTGGACCGAATCGCACAAGAAATGTAACGAACGGAACTGCCGTCAGCACCCAGATGTATTGTATGGGATTGCTGACCGCAGCGAAATGTACTGAAATGCCATTGAATGTACTGTACAGATTGTTTTATGAATAAAGTATACTTTGAAATTTAAAAAAATGCCTTGGGACGTTTCACTGCGTTAAAGGCGCTATATAAATACAAGTTTTTGTTGTTGCTGTTGTTGTGACGAAGACTCCCGGCCACAAGCTCACACCTCCCTATTGATCTTCCCCTGTGCAAAACTGGAACATTGCTTTTTCAAACACGTCAGATTCTGAATTAGTTTTCATGTGAAGATTTGACAAACATTTACTTCACAGGCAATAAATATACATCGCGATTATATTTGCGGAAAACTTTCCCTGGCCCGAAAGCATGTGACTGAGGGAGCTTTGATTTCCTTTTAAGGGCAATATGCAAATAAGGACGGTATCTTCTGTGTTACTGCAGTGTTTTCACAAGGCATATATCATTAGACATTGCAATATTTTAGCAGAATGGACATGTCAAAGCAGTAGCACTTTGTGAAAAGGGACATTGTGATTTTTTATACATGAGTCGTTGAGACGTTAAGAGGCAGCGGATGATGTCGGGAGGCAGTTGTGTGCGCAAATCAAACATACTTACCTGGCAGGGGAGTAACCATGATCAAGAAGGTGGTTTTCCCAGGACGAGGCTAGTCCATTGCACTTCGGGTGTGCTGACGCCTGCGATGTCCCCAAATGCGGGATACTCGACTGCAAAATTTGTGGTAGTGGGGGACTGCGTTCGCGCTCTCCCCTGGCTTTACAATTAATATCAGAATTTGCAACATATGCATTTGTGACTTCAGTGTTTCTTCATCAATCTCAATCTATACTTTATTTCCAACACAGGCACTGACAAAAATGGCCCCTTGTAGATGAGGATGACGACCGCTCAGATACACCTGGTCGAGACCAGACGGGTCCGTTACGTTCCAGAATAGACTTCCTGTTTGTGTCCCACACGCTCAAGGTCAGATCCACCGACGTCACGCCGGTGTTCTTCTCTGACCACTGCCTCCGACTGGCCGACTGTCGCCCACAGGAAAACCAGAAAGTTGGCAGAGGGATATGGAAGCTGAACGTGAAAATGTTGACTCCGGAAAACGTGGAGGAACTCAAGAGGGATTACAAAGGTTGGAGAACCGTAAAACCCCTCTGCGATTCCCCGATGCACTGGTGGGAAACAATCAAGACAAACATCAAGAGGTTCTTCATCCTCAAAGGTGTTCAGGAGGTGAGAGGGAGACAGAAGGAATTGTCCCAACTCCAGAAGAGCATGCAAAACCTGCTCCTGCTGCAGTCGATGGGGACGATATCACGGAGGAACTCGAAGAGGTGAAGGGTCAGCAAGCCTCGCTCTTTGCCTCAGAGTCCTCCAAAATTATCTTCCTCTCCAGAGTCTGCTCCGTCTAGTAGGATGAGACGTGTTCGCGCTTCTTCTTCTAAAAGGTACACAGGGGGAGTTCTGTGATCACCAGCCTAAAGGAAGAAGATGGTTCTGTGACGTCTTCGCAGCCCGACATGCTGAGGATCAGCAAATCCTTCTATGCCAGGCTGTATGACGTCAAGCCCACAGACCGCACGGCCTCCCAGTCGTTCCTGTCATCTATTTTGGAGGTCCTAAACGACAGTGAGCAGGAGAGTCTGGACCACCTGCTAACTCTGGACAAGATGACAAAGACCGTCCGGTCCCTTGTGACGATTAAAACTCCCGGAAGCGACGGCTTACCGGTCGAGTTGTATTCGCTCTGTGGGACTGGATGGGCCCAGACCTGCTGGAAGTGTACGGGGGTATGCTTCTGGCTGGTAGTATGTCAGAATCAATGAGGAAAGGCATCATCACCCTCATCTACAAGCAGAAGAGGGAGAGGGAGGAAATCAAAAACTGGCAGCCCATTTCGCTGCTCAATGTGGACTACAAGATCCTGTCAAAGGTCATCGCCAACAGGGTCAAGCCTGCTCTTGAGCTGGTGATTCACCCGGACCAGACCTGCGCTGTCCCCGGCAGGAAGATCTCTGATAGCCTGGCGCTACTCAGGGATACGATCGCCTGCAACTCTTTTAAAATAGGCAAACATTAGATCAGGTGCCCCCCGATCTGGGGGACACTCCAGACACTTATACCAGCCCTCTTTTTTTTTGTACATGGACGTAGCCATCTTTTGCTCGGATCCGCAGATTGCTCGTAATCTGGAGGTCCAAAATGCACCGTGTCCGCAGACACACGATCTACAAATCTCTGGACAGTGGAGGAAAGGACGTTCCGAACGTGGCCCTCATCCTGACGGCCACCTTTGTGTGCGGCTGCATTAAGCTGTGCACAGACCCCCAGTACACAAACACCAAGTGTCACTACGTGCTGAGGTTCTACCTGTCCCCGGTGTTGCGAAGGATGGGTCTGGCCACGCTGCCGCGAAACGCCCCACCAGCTGGACCATGCCTGTCCACCTGTCCTTCGTGGAAAAGTTTTTCACAAAAAAACCCCTTTGACCACAAAGCCATAAAACAGTGGTCAGCACGTAAGGTCCTGGACGCCCTACGAAAGAAGGAGACGGTGGACCCTGTCGGGTGGTTCCCTGAGCGGACTGTCGAACTCATTTGGCAGAACGTCTCATCGCCAGAGCTTTCACACAAGCACCAAGATGTAGCTTGGTTGGCGGTGAGGAGGGCCCTACCCGTCAGAGCGTTCATGCACAGCCGGCATCTCAGCAGCACGGCACGGTGCTCCCAAGTCGGCTGCGGGGCGGACGAGACTGTCACCCATCTCCTTCAGGATTGCGCCTTCACAAGGCAGGTCTGGAAAGAGATGCAGTGGTTGCTGTCGAGGTTCATCCCGAGCAGCTCCGTAACACAGGACTCTGTGCTCTACGGGCTGTTCCCAGGGACACACACCGAGACTGACATCACCTGCTGCTGGAGGGCCATCAACTCGGTCAAAGACGCTCCAATACCACGTGCTTTGATTTTGCACACCAATGGGACCTTGTCAAAAGCCTTTTGAAAGTCCAAATACACCACATCCACTGGTTCTGCCTTGTCCACTCTACGAGTTACATCCTCAAAAAATTCCGTAAGATTTGTCAAGCATGATTTCCCTTTCCTAAATCCACGCTGACTTGGACCGATCCTGTCACTGCTTTCCAAATGCGCTGCTATTTCATCCTGAATAAATGATTGCAACATTTTCCCCACCACTGATGTCAGGCTAACCGGTCTATAATTCCCCTCTTTGTCTCTCCCTCCCTTTTTATATTGCAGTGTGAGCTGGCCCCGTGCTGTCCCTGGGCCCCTGTCCCTGAACTCAGGCCTCTCCTGGTCCCCGATCACGTCCCTCCACAGTCTCTTACCGCTCCTTCGCCCCGACCTCGTCGCTCCCGCTGTGTGTGCCCACGCGCCAATCAGCGAGCTGATCCAAAATAAGTGTGCTGAGATAGCTCCAGATGAATTGAAAGAGATTTGTGGGTTGGAGTTGATTTAACGCTGAAAATGCCCACGCAATTTGTCCAAAGTAGCAGTGAAGAAAGCTGAATGAACTATGTGGCTAAAGCAAGTGAAAGTGCGTGATGTTCTGCTGAGACCATAGCTTCCGTACTGTGTGGAATTGTGGTCCCCGAGATCCAAGTGAGATATTTAAGGCACTGAAATGTGATTTCTTAAACCTGAAATATGGTCCCCCTGTTGGATTGTGTGTGTATGATAGCACAGTCCCACACCGTCGTTCCCTGTTGGATTGTCTGTGCATGATGAAAGGCAGTTCGTCGGCTTGGACTCCGAGAGTTTTGTGATAACCTCTTGTCAGTAAATGCTTTGCAGGGTTAGTTAGGGGCTATTTTTGTCAGTGCCTGTGTTGGAAATAAAGTATAGATTGAGATTGATGAAGAAACACTGAAGTTACAAATGCATATGTTGCAAATTCTGATATTAATTGTAAAGCCAGGGGAGAGCGCGAACGCAGTCCCCCACTACCACAAATTTTGCAGTCGAGTATCCCGCATTTGGGGACATCGCAGGCGTCAGCACACCCGAAGTGCAATGGACTAGCCTCGTCCTGGGAGAACCACCTTCTTGATCATGGTTACTCCCCTGCCAGGTAAGTATGCTTGATTTGCGCACACAACTGCCTCCCGACATCATCCGCTGCCTCTTAACGTCTCAACGACTCATGTATAAAAAATCACAATGTCCCTTTTCACAAAGTGCTGCTGCTTTGACATGTCCATTCTGCTAAAATATTGCAATGTCTAATGATATATGCCTTGTGAAAACACTGCATTAATACAGAAGATACCGTCCTTATTTGCATATTGCCCTTAAAAGGAAATCAAAGCTCCCTCAGTCACATGCTTTCGGGCCAGGGAAAGTTTTCCGCAAATATAATCGCGATGTATATTTATTGCCTGTGAAGTAAATGTTTGTCAAATCTTCACATGAAAACTAATTCAGAATCTGACGTGTTTGAAAAAGCAATGTTCCAGTTTTGCACAGGGGAAGATCAATAGGGAGGTGTGAGCTTGTGGCCGGGAGTCTTCGTCACAACAACAGCAACAACAAAAACTTGTATTTATATAGCGCCTTTAACGCAGTGAAACGTCCCAAGGCATTTTTTAAAATTTCAAAGTATATTTTATTCATAAAAAAATCTGTACAGTACATTCAATGGCATTTCAGTACATTTAGCTGCGGTCAGCAATCCCATACAATACATCTGGGTGCTGACGGCAGTTCCGTTCGTTACATTTTTTGTTTTTCAGTTCAAGTGCAATTCGGTCCAATAAACGGGATACATTGTGGTACATTCACACAAATTACGTTTCATGTGTCACAATCCAGTGCCCGGAATGGGTGACGGTACATTTACATTTTTCTTTTCAAACATGCATTTCGTAACACACCTTGCATTGTACATGGCACGACATCGGTGTTTACAGATTTGGTGCTCTATGCACACAAAAAGTAAATTACAAGTACAGCCCGAGGGGGGTTTGTACTGATTCCGTCCCCTGGGTTTACCGTGGCAGAAGGGCTTTAAACTGTGGCCCTTCCCCACCGTGCCTTTGTGGCGACTGCACCAATTTTTAGTGCGTCCCTCAGCACGTAATCCTGGATCTTGGATTGCGCCAGTCTGCAACACGCAGACGTGGTCATCTCCTTGTTCTGGAAAACCAGCAAGTTTCGGCAAGACCAAAGAGCGTCTTTGACCGAGTTGATGGCCCTCCAGCAGCAGGTGATGTCTGTCTCGGTGTGTGTCCCTGGGAACAGCCCGTAGAGCACAGAGTCCTGTGTTACGGTGCTGCTCGGGATGAACCTTGACAGCAACCACTGCATCTCTTTCCAGACCTGCGTCGCAAAGGCGCAATCCTGAAGGAGATGGGTGGCAGTCTCGTCCGCCCCGCAGCCGGCCCGGGAGCACCGTGCCGTGCTGTTGAGGCGTCGGCTGTGCGTGAACGCTCTGACGGGTAGGGCCCTCCTCACCGCCAACCAAGCTACGTCTTGGTGCTTGTGTGAAAGCTCTGGCGATGAGACGTTCTGCCCAACAAGTTCGACAGTCCGCTCAGGGAACCACCCGACAGGGTCCACCCTCTCCTTTCGTAGGTTACGACTCTTCAAGTGCACACCCAAGTACTTTTTAAATGTGATAAGGGTTTCTGTCTCTATCACCCTTTCAGGCAGTGAGTTCCAGACCCCCACTACCTTCTGGGTGAAGAAATGTTCCCTCATCTCCCCGCGAGTCCAACTACTTTAAATCTATGCCCCCTGGTTATTGACCCCCTCCGCCAAGGGAAATAGGTCCTTCCTATCCACTCTATCTAGGCCCCTCATAATTTTATACACCTCAATTAAATCTCCCCTCAACCTCCTCTGTTCCAAGGAAAACAACTCCAGCCTATCCAATCTTTCCTCATAGCGAAAGTTTTCCAGTCCTGGCAACATCCTCGTAAATCTCCTCTGCACACTTTCTAGTGCAATTCCATCCTTCCTGTAATGTGGTGACCAGAACTGCATGTAGTACTCAAGCTGTGGCCTAACTAGTGTTGTAAACAGTTCTAGCATAACTTCCCTGCTCTTGTATTCTGTGTCTCGGCTAATAAAGCAAAGCATTCCATATGCCTTTATAACTACCTTATCGACCTGTCCGGCTACATTTAAGGATCTGTGGACATGTACTCCAAGGTCCCTCTCTTTCTCCACACCACTCAGTATCCCCCCATGTATTGTGTATTCCCTTGCCTTGTTAATGCTCCCTAAATGCATTGCCTCACTTTTCTGGGTTGATTTCCATTTGTCACTTTTCTGCCCAAATGACCAGTTCATCGATATCTTCCTGCAGTCTAAAGCTTTCCTCCTCAATGTCAACCACATGGTCAATTCTTGTATCATCTGCAAATTTCTTTATCATGTCCCCGACATTTACATCCAAATCATTCATTTGTCGTCGTTCTGTACATTTAAAAAACATATTTAACCAGCAAGTTTTTTTTGAGTGTCAGCAAATTCAACGGGCAACTCATTGTTTTTATTTTGCTGCCTTTCAGTCATGTGAAACCCAATGAGAATTTAGTCAGGCAGGGAATAGGTACGTTACTGTTTGAGGAGATCTTGCTCCATGCCAGATTGTAGCTTGCTGAAGCAGTAACTACCTAACTTTACAAGGATGATACCAGAAATGCGAGGTTATACCCATGAGGAAAGGATGAACAGGCTGGGTCTGTTTTCTCTTGAAAGGAGAAGGCTGAGGGGTGACCTAATAGAGGTCTTTACAATTATGAAAGGTTTTGATGGAGTGGACACAGAGGGACTGTTTCCACTTGTGGGTAGGAACAAAACTTGAGGCCATCAATACACGATAGTTACCAATAAATCAAATAGGGAGTTCAGAAGAAACTTCTCTACCCAGAGAGGGTGAGAATGTAGAACTCGCTACTATAGGGAGTAGTTGAGGTGAATAGTATCGATGCATTTAAGGAGAGGCAAGATAAGCGTATGAGGGAGAAGGGAACAGAGGGTTAGATGAGGAAAGATGGGAGGAGTCTCACGTGGAGTATAAACTGCGGCATGGACTGGTTGAGCCGAATAGCCTTTTTCTGTGCTGCAAGTCCGATGGAATCTGCTCCCTTCATTAAAGAACAGAGAACCCATTCAGCCGCCCGCTATCAGCGACATTCTGACAATCCACGAAAGAAAACAACTTTCAAATGTGCAAAAGCTGATGAATATATTTACAAACAGAAGAATAAACCAACAATTTTTGATACCAAAGTGCTTGAGGGTTTCTTCATTCGAAGACCCATACAAGGTGCTCCCCTATTGGCTTAAACATTCCCTTGTTCCACATTGTGACATTCCCTTGTTCCTGGTGTTCCACATTGTGACATTCACTTGTTCCTGGTGTTCCACGTTGTGACATTCCCTTGTTCCTGGTCTTCCACGTTGTGACATTCACTTGTTCCTGGTGTTCCACATTGTGACATTCACTTGTTCCTGGTGGTCCACATTGTGACAGTCACTTGTGAAATTGCCCTCTGCCCCGATTGGGGGCGGTAACCAGCTGGAGCTGTGACTTTCTGTGCCTGGCACATAAATCCCACTCCTGTCATTGAATTGGGCTTCCCGTTCCTCAAAGGAAGTGAGGCACAATCTCGCCACTCCACTTCCATTAGGGGCAGTTGGTGGGGCGCAATGGGGCGGCGAGTGAATTGCTACGTGAATGCTCCACGTAGCACTGACATGATTCAACGCCATTCCCCTTCGCTTAAAGGGGAGGACACTGCGCACTCTGCAAGGCTTCTGATGTCCTCCACTAGGCCACCAGGGCTGCATGCGACTGGGCCTGTAGCCCGGCACCCAAACCGAGAGTCGGCAAACCAGTAAAGATGGCGATGTGGGGCGCTGACACCCTCCCCTTTAGGTATGGCCTCGAGAGCGAAGCTGCTCACACCAACCCCGGGGCCTGTGAGGCAATTTCCCCCGCGGGGCATTGAGGTCGGCACAGGACGGTGAGGGGCAGCACCTCCGCAAACTCCCGGGCGGTTTCTTCTGCCGCGTTAGCACCCCCCGGAGGTGCTAATGGGTCTCTCAAATAGGGGCAATTTTGCCCCCTGAATGTACCATATCGCCCTCTAGTGTCAGCTGTGGCTCAGTGGGTAACACCCTAAGGGGGAGAAATTGCCCCCTGCCCGAAACGGGGCTCGTTTCCATGGTTTTTACCACAGCTGCGGGTCAGGTCGCCTCTTGAGCGACATTCGGCTCTTTTTATTCCATGGATTCGGAAGTCGATCAAAATGGGAGCAGTGACAACACCTGAGGGGTGGATACGTGGCAGTGACAGTAACTTAGGGGCGGAAGTTGGGTTCGTGCGGTGTCAGTGCCACGATGACATCAGCACCCTCTGTGTGGGGTTATAGGGGATCGTTTTCTATTGAGAAACCTGAGTGAGTTTAGGACACCAGCGATACCACCGAGCTGCACAGCACACTGCTTTCTCCCGTGTAATAACGGGGAATGAAATGAACAAGCCGTGGAATTTATGTTTCACAGAGTAACTATTTGTAGTGTGTTTCGGGCGGGGTGGCTTGACCCATCCACCTCCATGGCACGAACCTGGTATTGCAGTTACTTCCAAGAACGGTGCAGTGGCTCTAGGCCTTTTGGCTAAGAGCATTGGCGCAGAGTGATCCTTGATGTGTGCAAGGTGACCTCTGGCGTTTGTAATTTGACAAAGAATTGGAAAGATTGGCAACGGAAAAAGAAAGAAAAAAAAAACTATTTGTAGTGTGTTTACAGATTCCCAATGTACACATTGTGCCACCGGCTGGAAGTATTTCGGAGGCATCTGTGAAGGACTGGAATGCAGCTAACATGCATTACTTCTCCACCCGGTCTCACCTCATAGTCATTGACAGTAAAGAGGAGCAGGTAAGGATTTGTAGTCACACGCAGGGGCACTACCAACACCAGCCTCCCCCTGTCTCAGTACTGTCCCCAACCCTGTTGGTCATCAGTGAGCCACTGCTGTTGGAGACCATCTCTGATCACTCCCTTGTATCGCTCTCCACTCACATCCCCCTTCCCACCCCCCACTTCCTTCTGTGTCCACCCCTGAAAAAAGTCTCCCCGTCATTTACAATGCACTATCAAATTCCCAACTGTCTAGCCATTGGCCCTCCATTCTAATCCACAAAATATCTAATCCCACCCTCACCTTTGCTGCCCTTGTCCCCATTAAAACCATTACTCTCTCTCACCCTGGACATTCCCCCAGTTACGGCCCTCATCTTCGCTCCCTTAAATCCAAGAGATACAGACTTGACTGTTTTTGGTGCACAACTGGTTTCGCCATTTATCGCCTGCTCTGGCCACATAAAGCACTATTGGGTCCTGCTCTCCTGTGCCCAAACTGGTCACTACCCCAGAATCAGCCTGGAATGCAAAGTTAAACTCCGGCTTCTCTTCTCCATTACCAACGATCTTCTAAAACCCCTCAGCCCTTTCACCCTCCCCTCCAACAAGTGTGAGGAACTCATGGACTGAGATCATCTTATTAGCTGTATCTACCTCTTCCCTCCTTACCTCAACCCAAACTTCCACAATGTTCCCCCTGCCCAGCCTTGACCTCACAACTTTCTCGAGGCTGGTTCCCTGAGCGGATTGTCGAACTCGTTTGGCAGAACGTCTCATCGCCAGAGCTGTCACACAAGCACCAAGACGTAGCTTGGTTGGCGGTGAGGAGGGCCTTACCCGTCAGAGCGTTCATGCACAGCCGGCGTCTCACCAACACGGCACGGTGCTCCCGAGTCGGCTGCGGGGCGGACGAGACTGTCACTCATCTCCTTCAGGATTGCGCCTTTGCAAGGCAGGTTTGGAAAGAGATGCAGTGGTTGCTGTCGAGGTTCATCCCGAGCAGCTCTGTAACACAGGACTCTGTGCTCTACGGGCTGTTCCCAGGGACACACACCGAGACAGACATCACCTGCTGCTGGAGGGCCATCAACTTGGTCAAAGACGCTCTTTGGTCTTGCCGAAACTTGCTGGTCTTCCAGAGCAAGGAGATGTCCACGTCTGCGTGTTGCAGACTGGCGCAATCCAAGATCCAGGATTACGTGCTGAGGGACGCACTAAAAATTGGTGCAGTCGCCGCAAAGGCATGGTGGGGAAGGGCCACAGTTTAAATCCCTTCTGCCACGGTAAACCCGGGGGATGGAATCTGTACAAACCCCCCTCGGGCCGTACTTGTAACTTCTTTTTTGTGAACATGGAGCACTATGATCAGTAAACACCTGTGTAGTGCCATGTACAATGCAAGGTCTGTTTCGTAATGCACGTTGAAAAGAAAAATGTAAATGTACCGTCACCCATTCCGTGTACTGTATAGTGACACATGTAATGTAATTTGTTGAATGTACTACAATGTATCCCGTATTGTACCGAATTGTACTTGAACTGAAAAGCAAGGAAATGCCTCAGTACTGCACTGTATTGTCAGCCTAGATTTTTTGTGGTGAAGTCCCTGGAGTGGGACTTGAACCCACAACTTTCTGACTCACAGGTGAGTGTGCTGCCCACTGAGCCACAGCTGACACCATCCTCCTCCAATGCCTCTCCTCCATCGTCCAGCTGGGCAGGACTGCCCTCACCTGGTTTAATTCCTAATTGTCCAGATGTAGATAGAGAACCTCCTGCAATGGCTTCTCTTCCCACTCCTGCACCATTACCTCTGGAGTACCCCAAAAAACTATTTAGAAACAGAAATTTACAGCGCAGAAGGAGGCTATTTCGGCCCATCGTGTCCGCACCGGCCGACAAAGAGCCACATGGCCCTCGGTCAGCAGCACTGAAGGTGACATATAATAAACCTATGAACAATGAACAATGGTAGAAAGGTAAAGAGCACCCAGCCCAACCAGTCCGCCACACATAACTGCGACACCCCTTACACTGAAATATTCTGCACTCCACCCCAACCGGAGCCATGCAATCTCCTGGGAGAGGCAAAAACCAGATAAAACCCAGGCCAATTGGGGAAAAGAATCTGGGAAAATTCCTCTCCGACCCATCCAGGCGATTGAAACGAGTCCAGGAGATCACCCTGGCCGAATTCGATTCCTGCAGTACTTACCATCATATCTGCACCAACCAACAAGAGGTTATCCAGTCGAATCCCAAATAACAGCTCTAGGTCCGTAACCCTGCAGATTACGGCACATTAAGTGCCCATCCTTTTAAATATGGTGAGGGTTTTTGCATCCACCACCCTTCCAGGCAGCGAGTTCCAGAACCCCACAACTCTCTGCTTGAAGAAGCCCCCCTCAAATCCCCTCGAAACCTTCCACCAACCACCTGAAAACTATGCCCCCTCGTAATAGACCCTCCACCAATGGAAAAAGGCCCTTGCTGAACAAACCCAGCCGATCCAATCTTTTTTTTTAATTTCAAAATATAATTTATTCATATAAAAATTTGCACAATACATTCGAAAGCAGTTCAGTACATTTGGATGCGGTCAGCAATTCCATACATTACATTTGGATGCTGACTGCAGTTCCGTTCAATACATTTCTTTACTTTACATTTCAAGGTACGATTCATACAATCCAGGATACATTGTGGTACGTTCATCAAGTTACATTACATGTGTCACCATACGGTACACAGTGAGGGTACAGTTACATTTGTTTCCAACATGCATTACGCAACAGAACTTGCATTATACATGGCACTACATAGGTGTTTGCAGATCATGGTGCTCGATGTGTACAAAAGGTTTACCATTGCAGCCCGAGGGGAGTTTTATACAGATTCCATCCCCTTGGTTTACCGTGGCGGAAGGGCTTTAAACTGTGGCCCTTCCCTTTGCGGCGACTGCACCAATTTTTAGTGCGTCCCTCAGCACGTAATCCTGGATCTTGGATTGCGCCAGTCTGCAACACGCAGACGTGGACATCTCCTTGCTCTGGAAGACCAGCAAGTTTCGGCAAGACCAAAGTGCGTCTTTCATCGAGTTGATGGCCCTCCAGCAGCAGGTGATGTCAGTCTCGGTGTGTGTCCCTGGGAACAGCCTGTGGAGCACAGAGTCCTGTGTTACGGAGCTGCTCGGGAAGAACCTCGACAGCAACCACTGCATCTCTTTCCAGACCTGCCTTGCAAAGGCGCAATCCTGAAGTAGGTGGGTGACAGTCTCGTCCGCCCCGCAGCCGGCCCGGGGGCACCGTGCCGTGTTGCTGAGACGCCGGCTGTGCATGAACGCACTGACGGGTAGGGCCCTCCTCACCGCCAACCAAGCTACGTCTTGGTGCTTGTGTGAAAGCTCTGGCGATGAGACGTTCTGCCAAACGAGTTCGACAATCTGCTCAGGGAACCACCCGACAGGGTCCACCCTCTCCTTCTTTCGTAGGGCGTCCAGGACCTTACGTGCTGACCACTGTTTTATGGCTTTGTGGTCAAAGGGTTTTTTTAAAAAAACTTTTCCACGAAGGACAGGTGGACAGGTATGGTCCAGCTGGTGGGGACGTTTCGCGGCAGCGTGGCCAGACTCATCCTTCGCAACACCGGGGACAGGTAGAACCTCAGCACGTCGTGACAATTGGTGTTTGTGTACCGGGGGTCTGTGCACAGCTTGATGCAGCCGCACACAAAGGTGGCCCTCAGGATGAGGGCCACGTTCGGAACGTCCTTTCCTCCACTGTCCAGAGATTTATACATTGTGTCTCTGCGGACACGGTCCATTTTGGACCTCCAGACAAAGTGGAAGACGGCCCGGGTGACTACCGCGGCGCAGGAGCGTGAGATGGGCCAGACCTGTGCCACGTGCAGCAACCCCGAGAGCACCTCACTCCTGATGACCAGGTTCTTTCCTGCCATGGAGAGGAAGCGCAGCTTCCACCATCCCAGTTTTCACTTCACTTTGGCGATACGCTCTTCCCAGTTTTTGGCGCACGCCCCGTCCACTCCGAACCATATTCCCAACACCTTCAGGTAATCTGGCTTAACGGTGAAGGGAATAAAGGATCGGTCGGCCTAGTTGCCAAAGAGCATGGCCTTGCTCTTGCTGCGATTGACCTTTGCACCCGAGGCAAGTTCAAACTGGTCGCAGATTGTGAGCAATCTGCGGATCCGAGCAAAAGATGGCTACGTCGTCCATGTATCGGGAGGTCTTGACCTGAGCGCCTCTGCTGCCTGGGATCATCACCCCTCTAATGCCCGCATCCTTCCAGATGGACCCGGCAAAGGACTCAATACAACACACAAACAAGAGAGACGAGAGAGGACAGCCTTGCCTGACTCCAGATCTGACCGAAAAGCTTTCAGTTTCCCACCCGTTGATTAGAACTGCACGACTGATGTCTGTGTAGAGCAGTTGGATCCAATTGTGGATACCCTCCCCAAACCCCATTTTGGAGAGCACGTCCATCAGGTACGTGTGCGATATCCTGTCAAAGGCCTTCTCCTGGTCTAAGCTGATTTAGCAGGTGTCCACCCTCCTGTCCCGCACGTAGGCGATCGTATTCCTGAGTAGCGCCAGGCTATCAGAGAGCTTCCTGCCGGGGACAGCGCAGGTCTGGTCCGGGTGAATCACCAGCTCAGGAGCAGGCTTGACCCTGTTGGCGATGACCTTTGACAGGATCTTGTAGTCCACATTGAGCAGCGAAATAGGTCGCCAGCTTTTGATTTCCTCCCTCTCCCCCTTCTGCTTGTAGATGAGGGTGATGATGCCTTTCCTCATTGATTCTGACATACTACCAGCCAGAAGCATACCTCCGTACACTTCCAGCAGGTCTGGGCCCATCCAGTCCCACAGAGCGAATACAACTCGACCGGTAAGCCGTCGCTTCCGGGAGTTTTAATCGTCGCAAGGGACCGGACGGTCTTTGTCATTTTGTCCAGGGTTAGCGAGTGGTCCAGACTCTCCTGCTCACTGTCGTTTAGGACCTCCGAAATAGACGACAGGAACGACTGGAAGGCCGCGTGGTCTGTGGGCTTGACGTCATACAGCCTGGCATAGAAGGATTTGCTGATCCTCAGCATGTCAGGCTGCGAAGACGTCACAGAACCGTCTTCTTCCTTTAGGCTGGTGATCACAGAGCTCACCCTGTGTACCTTTTGGAAGAAGAAGCGCGAACACGTCTCATCCTGCTAGACGGAGCAGACTCTGGAGCGGAAGATGATTTTGGAGGACTCTGAGGCAAAGAGCGAGGCTTGCTGGCCCTTCACCTCTTCGAGTTCCTCCGTGACATCGACCCCCATCGACTGCAGCAGGAGCAGGTTTTGCATGCTCTTCTGGAGTTGGGACAATTCCCTCTGTCTCCCTCTCGCCTCCTGAACACCTTTGAGGATGAAGAACCTCTTGATGTTTGTCTTGATTGTTTCCCACCAGTGCATCGGGGAATCGCAGAGGGGTTTTACGGTTCTCCAACCTTTGTAATCCCTCTTGAGTTCCTCCACGTTTTCCGGAGTCAACAGTTTCACGTTCAGCTTCCATATCCCTCTGCCAACTTTCTGGTTTTCCTGTGGGCGACAGTCGGCCAGTAGGAGGCAGTGGTCAGAGAAGAACACCGGCGTGACGTCGGTGGATCTGACCTTGAGCGTGTGGGACACAAACAGGAAGTCTATTCTGGAACGGACGGACCCGTCTGGTCTCGACCAGGTGTATCTGAGCGGTGCTCCGACTGCAGGGTTGCTGAAGACGTCGCACAGCTTGGCGTCTTTTACCGCGTCCATCAGGAGTCTGGACGTGGTGCCCAGCTTGCTGTCGGCTCTGCTGGATCGTCCAGCCGCATCGATGATGCAGTTGAAGTCACCGCCCAGAATGACCGGTCTGGACGTTGCCAGCAGCAGTGGGAGCTGCTGGAAGAGGGCCAGCCGCTCGCTTCTGAGAGGCGAGGCATACACGTTAATTAGCCTTAGAGGGGAATTTTTGTACATTACGTCTGCTACGAGGAGGCGGCCGCCCACCACCTCCTTAACTTCGGTGATGGTGAAGTTGCCTCCCCACAGCAGAATGCCCAGGCCGGAAGACCGGCTGTCGTTGCCTCCTGACCATATGGATGGTCCATGGGCCCACCATCGTGACCACTGCCGGTAACTGCTGAAGTGTGGCAGCCCGCACTCCTGCAAGAACAGCAGGTCTGCTTTGACCTTGGCGAGGTTCCCCAAGGTGGAAACACATCGTGTAGTGGATTTTACGCTGCGCACGTCAATAGATGCTATTTTTAAATCCATGTTTAAGTTACAGGTTGCAGTTCAAAACATTTACATTTTAAATAAACTGTCCTTTACGTTGGAGACCTGCCCAGTGGCCGGTTCCTGCATACATAGATTTTCACTGTAAAAGTCTACTTCACCTGGGCTGGCATACTGGTCGTCCTCTGCCGTGGGAGTGTTTCGACCAGGGGACTGGTGTCGTGTTGTCAGAAAGTCCGATATGTCCTCTGCACTGTCCTCGCCTGGTGTTGGTGGTTCCCTCTTTTCATCAGTCGCAGCGATCTCGAGCTGGTGTGCTTCGATCGCTGTGTCGCTCCCGGTATTCCGGAGGTGGGGTGTGCTGGGCACTTCGCTGCTCCCGTTGTCCCGGAGCTGGTCTGCATTGGTCGCTTCTTCGCTCCCGGTGTTCCGGAGCTCGTGTGCGCTGAGCGCTTCGCTGCTCCCGGGTTCCCGGAGCGAGGCTGTGCCGGTCACTTCACTGCTCCCGGTCGCCTGTGGCTGTGGGTTGGCGTATTGACTCTTGTTTTGGTGGCGGTATTGAGGGGCTTTGTCTCGCCTTTCCTCATCAGACGAGCTGCCGTCGCTGCTGTCTGTCGTGGACGTTAGCCGCCTCTTCCCTGTCGTTCCCGCAGGGGCCCTTGCTCGCCTGTTCTCCTTACACTTGCGGGCCTTTTTCTTGACGGTCTCCCATCCCGCTTCATCGTCCGCTGTCTCCTCGTTCCTGGACTCGGTGCGATGGGGGAGAGCTTCGCTGCTGGCTGCTGGTGTCTCGCAGCTCACCATGGCAGGCTTCTCTTCCTCACCGACTTGTTCCGAGTCCACGAGGGCGGTTGCTTCTTTGCCCAGGGCGTTGGTCGGGGGGAGGGTGTGGGTCTCCTCTGGAGCGTTGTGTTCCTCAGCTTCCTCCTCCTCTGGTGTAATGTACTTTGCTGCCTGCACATAGCTGAAGTTGCGTTTGGGGCAGTTTTTGTAAAGGTGCCCAGCCAGACCACAGAGGTTGCAGCACTTGGTCTCCTTACAGTCCTTTGTCTGGTGGCCTTCGTTCTTGCAGTTTCAGCAGATGACAGTTTTGCAGCTTGCCGCCACATGGCCTGCCTTCCCGTAGGTCCGGCACACATTGGGCTGGCCAGCGTACACCATGTAGCCCCGACTTCCTCCGATGGCGAAGCTGGAGGGGGGGTGCAGGATGGTTCCGCTGGCGTCCACCTTCATGGTGACCTGGATCTGGTGCTTGCTGGTCCATATCCCGTGCAAGTCTTTCAGGTCGCTGCTGTTTCCTGCCCCATCGACATACCTGGCGGGAAAGTCAGCACATCAATGACTGGGATGTGGGGGTTGTACATCTGCACTGTGATAGTGCGTCTTCTCTGCAGCGGTAGGGTGAACAGTGGCTCCCAAGTCAGCACTGAGCGCAGCGGTTCACTCGCCTCCTTCAGTCCCCTCAGGAACTTCAGGCAGAGGGCGACGGTTCTGAAGGTCACATCAAAGTAACCTCTCTTCGGGAGGTCCTGCAAGGCCAAGATGTCGCCGACTTTCATGCCACATGTTCCCAGCAGGATTTTCTTCACGAAAAGGTCCCGGTTGATCCTATCCAATCAGTCCGATCCAATCAGTCCTCATAGCTAAGATTCTCCATTCCAGGCAGCATCCTCGTAAATCTCCTCTGCACCCTCTCGCGTTCAATCACGTCCTTCCTATAATACGGCAACCAGAACTGCCGCAGTACTCCAGCTGTGGCTGAACCAGAGTATTATACAATTTAAGCATAACTTCCCTGCTCTTGCATTCTATGCCTCGGCCAATAGAGGCAAGCATTCCATATGCCTTCTGAACCAACTTATCCACCTGGCCTGCAACTTTCAGAAATCTGTGGACCAATGGTGGAGCTTTGGAGGCGTGGCCTATTCAGTTGGAGCCTGGAGCAGTGAGAGAAGGAGCTATCTGCTTTGCTCCTGCCTGGAAGGCCTAGAGTGAACCCTGAGACCAGCCCAGGAAGAGGAGGAAGGGGCTGGCTTACTACAATTCAACGTCCAGAGGGAGAGGAGGAGAGCAGAAAATTTATCAACTTATTACGACTACAGAGAGTTGGAGAGAGGGGGAAAAGAACAACAACCTGAGAAAACACCATCCAGTGTGGAAGGAGGGAGAGCCATTTCTTCAATCTTCGACAGGTGGGTGTGTTTTGGTGCATTCCCCGAAAGACTTTATTGCATCGGTGGGGGGAGGAAAGAAGACTTGCTAGAGGGCCGGAACATCGCGGGGGGGGTGTGTGTGTGGAAGTGTGTGTGGGGGTCTTGCTTACAGCTAGGCCCCACACACCACTGAAGCACCCCTCCCCCATTGCCTAGCCTGGGATAGCTGGAGCTACCTGGCTGAAGTATTACTAATAACCCTATTTAACATCGTTGGGAGTGTGTGCCTAGGTGGCTCCAGCTGCCCCAGGTGAAGACATCTTCTCCCCCCACCCGAAGACCATCTACAAGGACTGTGTCTTGTTTTTTTTTCCATCATCTGGGGAGTGCACCCCAGAAAAACGCCCACCCATCGCTGTGAGGGGAGACCTGCCCTCGCAGCTTCCCTCTTTCCCACCCCCCCCTCCACTCTCTCTCGCTCTGTCACTCTCTCTGTCTCTCCCCTCTCTCACTGAGAGCCCCTTTCCTCCTTAAATTAAAGTTAATTAAGACAACTGAGCAGAGGGAGCAAGGCCCCTCCCCATTCGTTAACTAGGGGAGAGGTGTGCCCCATTAAGAGCTCCCTCTGCTCAAAACACCAATGAGGCCAATTAAAGACCATTAAGGCCTGTGACTTTGGGGTGGGTGTAGCCCTTAAAGGGACCCCGTAATGGCGACCCCATCCACACCGGTGGCAGGGCCAGCTAAGACGTACGCGCAGGCGGCGTCCACATCCACGGCGCCTCCTGCGCCTCCTGCTGCCCTGCCACTATTTAGACTTATAACAAGAAAACACGGGGTCAAGAGCTACACTCACCCCACAATGAACATCGAGGAGTACGTGCGGGCGATGGCTGGGGTAGTCAGCCCCTCGGCCATTGTCGCAGCGTCCAAGATGTCTGGGAAGGCTGTATTCTTCCTAGAAAAAGAGGTGCTCGACCTGGAGTCCCGTCTCGGTCAAGTCGTCGAGGACCCAGCCCTGCGGATGGTGTACGAAGCGAAGAAGGCCGCGCTGAAGGACCTGCAGCTCGTCGGGTCCCGAGTCGCGTTCGTGAGGTCGCGGATCCGGTTCCTGCGGGATCTGGACCGCGGCTCCCCCTTCTTCTACTCGCTGGAAAAAAGACAGAGTATCCGTAAGCAGCTCTTGACGCTGCTGGCCGACGACGGCTCTCTCGTCTCGGATCCGGAGGGCGTCAACAACAGGGCCCGTGAATATTACGGGGCTCTGTTCTCTCCGGAGCTGTCCAGCGAGGAACCGCGTAGAGTTTTGTGGGAGGACCTGCTGAAGGTCGGCCCGGAGGGCGCCGAAAATCTGGAAGCTCCGCTAAGCCTGGCGGAGCTGACCGGCGCCCTTGACCGGCTCTCGAGGGGAAAAGCCCCAGGGCTGGACGGGCTGACCGTGGAGTTCCACAGGGCATTCTGGGACGTCCTGGGGGACGGCTATGCGCAGGTCCTGGGAGAAAGTCTGGCGACCGGGGAGATGCCCCTCTCTTGGCGCAGGTCAGTCATCGTCCTGCTGCCTAAGAAGGGCGATCTCCACCTCCTTAAGAACTGGCGCCCGGTCTCCCTCCTCAGCACGGACTACAAAATCTTCGCCAGGGCGATGTCTGCTCGCCTTGGCGCCGTGCTGGACCACATGATCCACCCCGACCAGTCCTACACGGTCCCGGGCCGGACAATCCACGATAACATCCATCTGGTCCGGGACCTCATCCATCATTCCCAGGAGGCTGGTCTGGCCTTCCTATCTCTCGACCAAGGGAAGGCGTTCGACAGGGTGGATCACGACTATCTGTTCGGAACTCTGCGCGCTTTCGGGTTCGGGATGCATTTCGTCGCCCGGATCCGACTTTTGTACGCCGCCGCGGAGTGTCTGATAAAGGTTAACAGGTCCTTGACAGCGCCCCTTCACTTTGGGAGAGGGGTGCGCCAGGGATGCCCCATGTCCGGCCAGTTATATGCCATCTGCGTGGAGCCTTTCCTGCGCCTCCTGCGGACGAGGTTGACGGGACTGGCTCTGCAAGGGCCGGGCGTGGAGGTCGTCCTCTCGGCTTACGCCGATGACGTGCTCCTCGCCGTAGAGGATCCCGCTGACCTGCGGAGGATGCGTGAGTGCCAGGAGATTTACTCGGCCGCATCCTCCGCCAGGATCAACTGGGAGAAATGTTCCGGATTCCTGGTGGGTCAGTGGCGGGTGGACTCCCTGCCGGAGGAGCTCAGGCCTTTTGCCTGGAGCACGACCCATCTCCTCTATCTTCGAGTCTACCTTAGCCCCGACGAGGAAGCCTGGCAGGCGAACTGGCAAGAGCTGGAGGCCAAGGTCGCCGCTCGCCTAGGGCGCTGGACAGGACTGCTCCGAGTGCTGTCCTACAGGGGTCGAGCGCTCGTCATAAACCAGCTGGTGGCCGCTATGTTGTGGTACCGGCTGGTCACTTTGACCCCTCTCCCTGCGTTTGTCACCAAGATAAAGAAGAAGCTGGTGGACTTCTTCTGGAACAACAGGAAGCACTGGGTCTCTGCCGCGGTTTTGAGGGTCCCGCTTGGGGAGGGCGGTCAGTCGTTGGTGTGCGTCAGCACCCAGCTCGCGACTTTCCATCTTCAGACCCTGCAGAGATACCTTTACGTCGAGCCCCCTCCTAGGTGGCGTGCTCTGGCGACGTATTTCTTCCACCACCAGCACGGCCTCAACTACGACATGCAGCTCCTGTTTGTGAGCTTGGGGGGCGTCAGGACCGGCGTCCAGGAGCTGCCTGTCTTTTACAAGGAACTCACCAGGGTCTGGAACAAAGTCTCCACCAAGCGCAGCTCTCCACCGGCTGGAGTGGCGGCTGTCCTGCAGGAGCCGCTGCTCGGGAATCCGTACCTCCACGACCGAGGTTTTAGGTGGCGGTCGGACGAGAGGGCTGTGGCTGGTGAGGTGACCAGGGTCAGGGACCTGCTCGATGGCGGAGGAGCGGGCTGGATGGCGCCAGACAGGCTGGCGCGGCGCCTAAATTCCTCCAATGTCCGCCGCGCGGCCGAAGCCATCGAGTCGCTAAAAACAGCTCTGGGCCCCGAATCCGTTTGGTGCATCGTGGAGGCTCAAGCACGTGGGGAAATCCCGTCCGAACTGACCCCCGTCCGGACGGAATTCCTCATCGGCGCCAAACCCCGGAACCTCCCTCGGGAGCCGGCGCCTCACAACTTGAGCCGCCTCGAGGAAATTCCCTCCGTGCCTTTCAGTTCCGCGCGGAGGGGTTTCCTGTACAGGCTGCTCCTGCACACTCTCAACTTTGCCATCCTCGCCTGCCATCCGGACATGCCATTGCGTACCATCTTGCCGTCCGGAGGGGGCGGGGTTCCCCGATGGAGGGCACTCTACGCGGGAGTCCTCCCAGTATTTATCGGGGGCTTGGCCTGGAGGGTGGTGCACGGAGCAGTCCCGTGCAATAAATTTTTAAGCCGGTTCACGGGCTCCCAGGCCGCCTGCAATTTCTGCAGTCTGGAAGAGTCCGTGTTCCATGTTTTTACTGAATGCACGAGGTTGCAGCCCCTGTTTTATTATTTAAAGGGGCTGCTCCTGAAATTCTGGCTGCACTTCAGTCCCACACTCCTGATCTTTGGGCACCCTGTGCGGAGGGGAGCGGGTAGGTCCGAGAGCCTCCTCGTAGGACTGCTCCTGGGCACGGCCAAAGGTGCCATCAGCCGGTCCAGGCAGCGGGCGGTCGAGGGGGTCGTTCAGCCTGACTTCCTGCCTCTCTTCCGCGTGTACATCCGCGCCAGGGTGTCCTTGGAGATGGAGCACGCGGTGTCCACCGGTACGCTCGCGGCCTTCCGCGAGAGGTGGGCGCCGAAGGGACTGGAGTGCATCGGCACCCCCGGCAACCAAATTTTAATTTGATTTTATGTTTTAAAGTTTAATTTGTTTTAATTGCCGGTGTTTTTAGTGTTCCCCCTCCCCTTTTATAGGGGGCACTTGGAGGAAAAAAAATATGATTTTAGTGCCCAAAAAAAAAACTTTAATAAAAAACAAAAAAACAAAACCCCCCCCCCAAAAATACACAAAAAAAGAGCCTTGGAAATGTTTGGTGCGCCCCCCAGATCGGGGGGCCACGATTTAATGATTTAATGTTTTAATTTTCTCCCAAAAAGAGATCTGTGGACAAGCACTCCAAGGTCCCTTTGTTCATCCACACTATTAAGTGGCCTACCACTTAATGTATGTACCCTTTCCTTATTAGCCCTCCCAAACTGCATCACCTCACACTTCTCTGAATTAAATTCCATTTGCCACTGCTCTGCCCACCTGACCAGTAGATTGATATTCTCCTGCAGTCCATGACTTTCCTCTTCATTATCAACCACACGGCTAATTTTAGTGTCATCTGCAAACTTCTGAATCATACTCCCTATATTTAAATCTAAATCATTGATATATACCACAAAAAGTAAGCGACCCAGTACTGAGCCCTGCAGAACCCCACTGGAAACATCCTTACAGTCACAAAAATATCCATCAACCATTACCCTTTGCTTCCTGCATCGTACACACTACCCTCATCGACCCTCTTGGTTACCTCTTCAAAAAATTCAATCAGGTTAGTCGAACATGATCTTCCGTTAACAAATCCGTGCTGACTGTCCCTAATTAATCCTTGCCTTTCCAAATGTAGATTTATCCTGTCTTTCAGGATTTTTTCCAATAATTTTCCCACCACTGAGGTTAGGCTGATAGGCCTGTAATTACTCGGCCGATCTCTTTCTCCCTTCTTAAACAAGGGTACCACATTAGCAGTCCTCCGGCACCATGCCCAAATCCAAAGAGGACTGGAAAATGATGGTCAAGGCCTCTGCTAGTTCCTCTTTTACTTTGCTCAACAGCCTGGGATGCATTTCATCCAGACCTGGGGACTTAATTACTTTCAAAGCTGCTAAACCCCTTAATACTTCCTCTCTCACTATGTTTATTTCAGCCAGAGTATCACACTCCTCCTCGATAGCATTATCTGTAATGCCCCTTTCCTTTGTGAAAATAGATGCAAAGTATTCATTAAGGACATACCAACATCTTCTGCCTCCACACAATGATTACCCTCATGGTCTCTAAAAGGCCTTACCCTTTCTTTAGTTACCCTCTTGCACTTAATATATTTATGGAACAGCTCTGGGTTTTCCTTAACTTTACAAGCCAATTTTTCATGCTCTCTCTTAGCATTCCTAATATACTTTTTGTCTTGTATGTACATTCTGTTTGTAGCCACCAGATGGCATCATTGTTGGAGGCCACTGAGCAGCATGCACATGGTGCTGCTCAGGTATAAAAGGCCAGCCATTTTAAGAGTCAGCCACTTTGGGCCTAAATAAAGCAGAGCAAGGTTGTACCTTGCTTAGTTAAACAGTATTCACTGTGAACCTTTCTTGCATGCATAACATTTGGCGACGAGAATACAAGAACCTTTGTTTGCAAAATGAGCACGATTGGATTTTTAGAGCGATTCGTGGAGGGAGAAGATTGGGCAGACTTTGTGAGCCATTTGAACCAGTACTTCGTGGCCAACAAAATGAAGGGGGTCGACGATGCAGATCGTCGCCGGGCCGTGTTCCTCACTGTGTGCGGTTCGAAGATCTATGGTCCAATAAAGAATCTACTCATGTCTAGTGATCCAACAGAGAAAACGTACAGGAGTTGTGTACATTGGTACGGGAGCACCTGAAGCCAGATGACGGCATCATCATCTCGAGATACAGGTTTGATACACACGTTCGATCAGAGGGCCAGAGCGCGGCGGAATTCGTTGCCGACCTGAGACGTCTAGCGGGGCCGTGTAAGTTCGGGACGGTGTTGGCAGACATGCTGCGGGACTTCTTTGTTATCGGTATCAACCACGAGGTGATCCTGTGCAAACCTCTGGCAGTGGAGGAGTTGGATTTAAAAAAGGCCATCCAGATCGCTCAATCATGTGTGACGACGGACAGGAGTCTAAAGCAAATAGCGGTGAAGAACCGAACCTCGGCAAATACTGTAAATGCGATTGATTTAGCGTTCGGCAGAGCGGCACATGGCAGGGCCTACCCAGCTGTGTTCACGAAACCTGTGGCTACCCAAAGTCTGCCAGCGGGAATGTATCCGACTTCTCCATGTTGGCGTTGTGGGGGAAATCACCGGCACCAGCAGTGCCGATTTGAGCAATATAGTTGCAAAGGCTGCCTGAGAGTGGGGCATCTCCAGCACAAGTGTCCGAGGTGGGCAAGCGAGCTGCGACACACCACACTGAGGATGAGAGTCAGACCAGCACGGAACCGGATACGCAATCCGAGATGCCAGAGGAGGAAGTGTATGGACTGTCCTCCTTCATCACCAAGAGCAAACCAATTTTGATCAACCGGCATCGATGAAATGGGACATGGGGGCAAGTCAATCGATCATGAACGAGAGGGCATTTTATAAGCTGTGGGATACTCAGACTGTGAGGTCCAGGCTGAGCCCTGTTAACGCCAAGCTGCGCACGTACACCAAAGAACTGATAAAGGTGATTGTCAGTTATGTATGCAACACCTTGTAACCAACATTCAACCGCCACCAGAGGGCGCATTTGTTGGAGTCCCAAGGGATCCCAGCATCAAATCTACAGGGACTCAAATCTACAGTACTCAGTTACATTGCTTTATTTGAGACATAACAACTGGCGATGAGTAATAGAGAACAAACCATCACGTGAAAATGCAGGGAACTGTTGGTATCCTGGAGAAATTCTCAGAAGGTGACGATTGGGAAGCCTTCGTGGAGCGACTCGACCAATACTTCGTGGCCAATGAGCTGGAAGGGAATGAGAACGCTGCCAAACGAAGGTGAATCCTCCTCACTGTCTGCGGGGCAACAGCCTATGGCCTCATGAAGAATCTTCTTACTCCGGTGAAACCAATAACCAAATCATATGAAGAACTGTGTACGCTGGTCCGGGAGCACCTCAATCCGAAGGAGAGCGTTCTGATGGCAAGGTATCGATTTTATACATGTCAACGACCTGAAGGCCAGGAAGTGGCGAGCTACGTCGCCGAACTAAGGCACCTTGCAGGACATTGCGAATTCGGTGGATTCCTGGACCAAATGCTAAGAGACTTTTGTGCTTGGCATTGGCCTTGAGGTTATCCTTCGCAAACTATTGACTGTTGAAACACCGAACCTGAGCAAAGTCATAACGATAGCCCAGGCATTTATGTCCACCAGCAATAACACCAAACAAATTTCACAGCATAAAGATGCATCGGCAAGTACTGTACACAAAGTAACGATGTTTTCAGGCAGGAATGCATATGGCAGAACGTACATGCCTGCAGCCGCATGACCTCAGATGACTCAGAGTCTGCCACCAAGTGTGAATGCGAGGCAATTAACAACTTGTTGGCGCTGCGGAGGTGATCATCGAGCCCATCAATGCCGCTTCAAACACTATGCGTGCAAAGGCTGTGGAACAATGGGACACCTCCAGCGAATGTGCAGACGAGCTGCAAACCCTGCAAATCACCACATCACAGAGGAAGACCGATCCATGGCAGATAAAACCAACTAGAGACTCGGAAGTGTACAGGGTACACACCTTCACCACGAAATGTCAACCGATCATGTTAAAAGATGAACTGAACGGAATTCCAGTATCCATGGAATTGGACATGGGTGCGAGTCAGTCTATCATGAGTAAAAAGGCCTTCGAGAGGCTGTGGTGCAACAAGGCACAAAGGCCCACGCTGAGCCCTATTCATACCAAGCTGAGAACTTACACTGAAGAGTTGATCCCTTTAATTGGCAGCACAGCAGTAAAAGTCTCCTATGATGGAGCAGTGCACGAATTACCGCTATGGATTGTACCAGGAGATGGACCCACACTGTTTGGCAGAAGCTGGCTGGGAAAACTCCGCTGGAACTGGGATGACATCCGAGTGTTTTCGTCCATTGACAACGCCACATGTGCCCAGGTTTTGAGCAAATTCCTGTCTTTGTTTGAGCCAGGCATCGGAAATTTCTCTGGGGCTAAGGTGCAGATCCACTTGGTTCTCGGTACATGGCCCATCCACCACAAGGCACGTGTGGTGCCATACATGATGTGAGAGAAAGTGGAGATCAAGCTGGACAGGCTGCAACGTGAGGTAATCATCGCGCCGGTTGAGTTCAACGAGTGGGCCAGTCCGATTGTTCCGATTCTCAAGGGCAATGGCACGGTCAGAATTTGTGCGGACTGTAAAGTAACGATTAACCGTTTTTCGCTGCAGGACCAGTACCCGCTCCCAAAGGCAGATGACCTTTTTGTGACGCTGGTAGGAGGGAAGACGTTTACCAAGTTGGACCTGACCTCGGCCTACATGACGCAGTAGCTGCCGGAATCTTTGAAAGGCATCACCTGCATCAACACGCACAAAGGTCTGTTCATCTGCAATAGATGCCCATTTTGGGATTCGATCGGCCGCGGCTATTTTTCAAAGAAACACGGAGAGTCTGCTAAAGTTGGTTCCGCGCACCATGGTTTTCCAGGATGACATATTTATCACAGGTCGGGACACCATCGAACACTTGCAGAACCTGGAAGAGGTTCTAAGTCGGCTAGATCGTGTGGGACTCAGGTTGAAACGCTCGAAGTGTGTTTTTTTGGCACCAGAGGTCGAGTTCTTAGGGAGAAGAATCGAGGCAGACGGCATCAGACCCACCGACGCCAAGACGGTGGCGATCAAGAATGTGCCGAGACCACAGAACGTGACGGAGCTGCAGTCATTCCTGGGACTCCTCAATTATTTCTCCCCTCCCCTCCACTTCCCTTCTGTCCCTCCCCTCCCCTCCCTCCTTTCCCTCCGTCTCCCACCCCTCCTCTCCCTCCTGTCGAAACTCGACTCACAATATATGACTCAGATACCTTCAGCCCGGCAGATGTTTCTTTAATTTTACTTGCTAGCAAGGGAAAGGTCACACTCAGTCAACGGCTAAGTGAACACCTTCGAAATGGTACAATTTCACAAGATATTTATACAGTAATAACCCAAGTTATGGCCTCTTCCTGTGTATTGGCTCTGTCTTGCAGTCAGTGAATACAGATAAAGAGTTAATTACTACATCCTTGTCCTGACATGGTTTCCAAATATTTCCTTTTGTCAGGGTTATCAGTTGGCTCGTCGGCCATTACTCGGTGAGAGTGTGGTAATGAGCTATTACTGGTATTGCATTGTGTCATGATTGTTCAGTTTCCTGGTCAGTTACCTTTTTGCATCATATGGATGAGGTCTGCACAAGAGATAATGGCTGGTGGTTTGAGTATCTCGAAAAGATTAGGGCGGAGTGCAACTGGTGTTGTATGGACAATAGGAGAGCACCATGGCGGGGGTACTCAGCAGGACTTGTTTCCGAGCTGTCTGGTGGCCATTGATTTGTTATCAGCCATTTCAAGCCAGGTTTAGCTGTTTATGCAAACAGACTGTCTGTTGCAGAAATTTCTGGAAGTACCAGGACTCCATTTTGTTTTATATTAAAAGGGCACAAAAATACAGTGTGGTACAGCTTAGATAAAAATACCTTTCCACATTCCCCCATTTTGTCCTTCACAAGGACAACTTAATCCATTCTGATCTTGCACAGTCTCTCTATTTCCATTTCCACACAAGAGCCTTCAGTAGTTGTCGCTACCATAACTCTAGCCGTGGTCTCGGTAGGTAACACGGTTTTTCCCAGCCTGGCACAGTAACACTTAACCAAGACAAATAAAAGATATAGGGTGAAGACTATCAGCAGGAATATGATCAAACCCTGTACCATAGATCTCCCTAGGGATCCCACCCATCCCGATGCCCAATCCCACAAGGTGATACTGTCCTGGCCAACTGTCTGTTTATACTCTATTACCTTGCTCCTAATGTCTTCAGCTAGACTGCCGATTTCTTCTGACTTATCCGGGATATATGTACAGCATCCTCCACCTATTTAGTCATGTCAAATCCCGTTTAAATCTATGACTTCCAGAGGCATCCCTTAGAGTCTTTGTCGATCTAATAAAGGGTACCACATATCCTAAGTAACAGAACCCTGTCCAGTTGGCTGGTAACCATGGATTGGCTTTATGGCCACAAATAAAGTAGGTGCAATTACAGGACGTCAGCTCCTGGTCCTTTCGTGCCATCCATACTCGAGTGGTCTCACCTGGAGCTTTGTTATGACCCATTGTCCAGCCAACGGTTGCTATCTTTCTCCTATCAGTGAGATTTGCTGTGGCTTGCCATTTAGTCATTTGGGAACACTTGCTGCGTCCCATTTCTGGTCCTTTAGTCTCATTACTCACTAGGTATATTATACCTTCAGGATTTCCTATTCTGGGAGTAATACTTAGGAAGGGTGGCTGACGGTTATTATTATAATTTGGCTCGTACCATCCCTGGAAGGCTGTAAGTTTATGCCCCGCTGACTTCCATTCTGTTAGATCCTTCGTTTCTGACACCTTGGTTAGGTTTGTCCTATTTTGCACTATCAACCATTCTACCATTTCTGATTCGTTAAAGGGGACGGATCTGAGGTGAATACCCCCTTCGGAGTGGACAGGTACATGGGAACATATCCAACAACTAGATAAGTTTCTTTCTTGAGCATACTTATGACTCAGTGCCATAAATACGTTTACTTGCAGTTCCCTTCGGTGGCGTGTCTGTACCCCTGGTATAATCAAGAATGCAAAGCAAAACCCTGTCAAGCCCAGCACCATCAGTCCCCATAGTCCGTACAGTTCTTTATTCAGTCTTTCCTTTTCTGTTCCTTTGGTTCCTTCTTCCCTTCCTACTGGTCGGGTGCCCTTTTGCAATGGGACGTATGGATCCATGTTGGTCTTCCTTTACCTTGATTGCAGTATTAGTCTCCAGCAAGACCTGGTATGGTCCTTCAAATCTTGGCTGTAGACTGCTTTTTCTTTTGATGTAAACGAATTCCCTGGGCTCCAGGTTATGACACTTCCCTTCCGCTGGCTTGACTTGAGCTTCTTTTAACTGTGAATGAAAGCTGGAAATACATTTGATTAGTGCAATACAATAATTCAACATACTTTCCTCCATTTTGTGGATGTCCATTTGTTTTGCAGTAAATGGTGCTGTAAAAGGTAATCGTTGGGGATGTCCCATAACTTTCTCATGCGGTGACAGGCCTGTTGTTCTGTTGGTTGCAGATCGCATTACCATCAAGGCTAAGGGCAGCAGTTCTATCCATTTCAGTCCAGTCAATACATAATTTTGCCAGCTTATTTTTTTAGCATTCCATTATATCTTTCAACAAGTCCAGCTGATTGTGGATGATAACTGCAATGAAAACGTTGGTTAATCTGTAAAGCTTTACACATTTCTCTTATAACATTTCCCGTGAAATGTGATCCATTATCATAGAAAGCTTAGCAGGGATTCCGAAGCGCGGTACGTTTTCTTTTAACAAACATTTAGCAACAGTAGTGGCATCGGCCTTTTTACATGGAAAGGCTTCAATCCATCTAGAGAACACATCTACAATAACTAATACATACTTAAATCCCATACACATAGGTAATTCAATAAAATCCATTTGTAAATGTACAAAAGGCCCCACTGGATTTGGGTGGGAGGCAGATTCTACTTTTTCCGTCTTACCCGGATTCATTGTCTGACAGGTAACACAATTTTCACAGATTCGTTTTGCAATTGCCGAAATACCTGGTGCATACCAAGTTGCCAAAATATAATCTGCCACCCTCCCTTTGCCCGTATGCGTGAATGTATGAACACATCGGGCAATCCATGGAAGTAAGGATCTGGGGGCCACCACATGGCCGTCGTGGTGAACCCATATTCCTTCTGGATTTTTATAACATTGATCCTTCGTCCAGGTCAACACCTCCTCCGTACTGGCCTGTGTCTGAAAGGCCAGCACATCATTAATAGTGGGTGGCGGGTCTGAGCAATTATTTTTCCTTAGTGGGAACAATGACACCTGCATCCCCCCTTTTGATAGAGCTGCTGACTTAGCTGCATTATCAGCTCTGGCATTCCCAAGTGCCACTTCATTCGACTGGCCTGTATGTGCTTGGCATTTGATAATGGCAAGTTTCAAGGGGCATTGAATGGCTCGCAGGAGATTTTCCACTTGTTCTGCATTTTTGATAGTGGTTCCTGAAGAAGTCAGGTACCTGCGAATTTTCCAAATTTGTCCATAGTCATGTGATACCCCAAAAGCATACCTGGAGTCGGTGTAGATATTAACTGTTTGTCCTTCAGCCAGGCTACAGGTTCGAGTTAACGCAAACAATTCGGCTTGTTGGGCTGAAAAGGAGTCTGGAAGAGAGGCTGTTTCAACAACATTAAACTGGGTTACAATTGAATAAGCCGCTTTAGGTTGGCCCCGATCATTTCGTAAGGCTGATCCGTCAACAGAGTACACTAGATCAGGGTTACACATTGGTACATCTGTTAAATTGATACGTGGTTTAGTCACTAATTCGGTTACCATTTCACATGAATGGGGTTCGCCGTCGTCTTCCGTGGGGAGTAGAGTGGCTGGATTTAAGGTAGTACATCTTTTAATGATAAGGTTCGGATTTTGATAACAGTTCGACTTCATATTTAGTGGTTCTTGCAGAAGTTCGGTGTGGGGTGGCACATTTAGTAAGTAAAATCTCGACAGAGTGTGGGATATATAAAGCGGTTTGATGATTTAGAGTTATTGTCTGAGCCTGTTGTACAGCGTAATAAGCTGCTGCCAACGAAGGAAGACATCCTGGTAGTCCGCGTGCCACTGGGTCTAGTTGGGTGCTGAAATACGCTATCGGTCGCTGCCTGTCCCCATGTAACTGAGTCAAAACCGATTGTGCAAAACCCGACTTGTGATGAACAAATAAGTTGAATGTCTTCGTGTAATCTGGTAATCCCAAGGCTGGTGCTGAAGTGAGGGACTGCTTAAGACTCTGGAAAGCATTCCGGGATACTTCATTCCAATCCTTCTTTTAGCACTGTGAGAATATAGTAGATTCATTCACAGCTCGTAGGTCTTGGACAAACCTCCATTTGTCACTATTGGGCTTCTGAACCGGAAGAATTGGTGTGTTACACGGACTTCTCATTTATGCTTATAGTGATTCACAGATCACAGAATGCAAAGTACTTGTTTTATAATTTTATTAAAAGGCTTTCAAACCCAAGGTTTTTCCAATGCACCCAAAATGTTGATCAAGGAGAATCACCTGAAATATCTCAAAATCCCAATTCAAATATTGTACTGCCAATCTTTATTTAAAAATCTTCTTACTGAGCTAGAAGCTTTCGCATCAAGGTTTTACACAAAGGACAATGGGAGCGTACTCCCCCAGCTTGCAGCCTCGAGATACCCACAAAGGCTTTTTAAAAAAAAGGCATGACAACTTCCCTTCTCCGTTCTTTATCTCACTCCTAGATTAAATTTATGTCTTTCAATCCAATGTAATTAATGATTGCGTGTCTTCTTTCGACAAGTAAGTGAGCATGTCAAATAAATTCTCTTTTTTTTTAGCCACCGGGACCATGTCTCAACAAACCTATCCTTTGTACATTTCCAAGCTCCGTAACTTCTCATCCGAATAAATCCACACCTGCGTTTCTAACTTAAAATGTCTTAAACTTCCCACATACAGGACAACACTACGAAGGGTTAAAAAAAACCTTCACTCTGTTTGAAAAAGTGGGTGAAGCTAAAACAAACAGGCAGTTCCATCACCTTTCCAAACAGGCTTTCAGACACATGAAAAATTCCGCAGTCAAAAAAAAAACACAAGCACTCTCATTCAAAGACAGACATTCACAAAAGTCTCTCTTCATTCAATAAAGCTTATTGTTTGAATATTTGGATCCATAAGTCACTATCAGGTTCTCTTTTTTTTTCTCACTTATTGATTTACTTCCTCTGTTAATTTTATGTGAGCTCGAAGAATCGGAACCCAGGCCTTTTCTATTTCTTTCCCTTTTTTTCTTTACCTCTTTTACCTGGGTCTCTGTTTATAAGACACTCCTCTGGACATGTTCTTCTCTCTAAATTAAATGAACCATCTGGTGGAAATGGCCTGTTTTCACCCTTAGTCCACTTTACCCATTTTTTTTTGGGTGGTCAATTGAAGACTGACCACAATTCTGGAGCATAACATCGGCTGGTGTGCCCTTTTGTGGTGGTTTACTTGCTCCGGCACCCATTCTGGATGATTAAGATTTTCCACAGTTCCTGATCTCACAATCCTTTCGGTCAACGAGTTCTCTACGCCCATTTCTCCTGGCCGTTACGTGGCCTGAAAAGGCTCTTAATTCGGGCTCAGTCTGGGTGTGTGAGATATGTTGGCATGAACCAACCGTAGTTGATCAATCAGTTACTGTTTCTTTTCTCAATCAATCCTTGTTTTTCTGAATCACAATTTTCCCGAGTGACTCTTCCCGTTTCTTCAATTGCAATGTCGCACAAAGGTATTGAACACAACAGTATAACAAGGACAACTAGGACAAACAATATTCACGCAAGTATCCAAATCTTAACCTCAAACTCTATCTAAATAAATAATCAATTCTCAGTCTGCGTTGTACGTCACTACAGACCGAGTCCTTAACTTATCCCAATAAAACTTATAAAACTTATGGTCCCATTACCTTAACTCTTATCACATAAGAACCGTCGATCGAATAGCGCTCTTTTTACCTCTTCCTGTCTATTGGCTCTGTCTTGCAGTCAGTGAATACAGATAAAGAGTTAATTACTACATCCTTGTCCTGACATGGTTTCCAAATATTTCCTTTTGTCAGGGTTATCAGTTGGCTCGTCGGCCATTACTCGATGAGAGTGTGGTAATGAGCTATTACTGGCATTGCATTGTGTCAGGATTGTCCATTTTCCTGGTCAGTTATCTTTTTGCATCAAATGGATGAGGTCTGTACAAGAGATAATGGCTGGTGGTTTGAGTATCTCGAAAAGGGTGGGGCGGAGTGGAACTGGTGTTGTATGGACAATAGGAGAGCACCATGGGTGGTACCTGTCTCAGCAGGACTTGTATCCTAGCAGTCTGGTGGCCATTTATGAGTTCTCAGCTCTTTCAAGCCAGGTTTAACTGTTTATGCAAGCAGACTGTCTGTTGCAGAAATTTCTGGAAGGACCAGGACTTCATTTTGTTTTATATTAAAAGGGCACAAAAATACAGTGTGGTACAGCTTAGATAAAAATATATTTCCACACACCAAGGCCCTGTGTACAATTGAAGAATGACTTCCTTACCCTTCCTTACCGAGGAGGCGGGAGCTCGGAGCAGCGCGAGTCCGGGGTCGGCGAGAGGCCTATAAAGGCCAGCGGGAGTCGAGCAGTCAGTCGAGGAGGCGGGAGCTCGGAGCAGCGCGAGTCCGGGGTCGGCGAGAGGCCTATAAAGGCCAGCGGGAGTCGAGCAGTCAGTCGAGGAGGCGGGAGCTCGGAGCAGCGCGAGTCCGGGGTCGGCGAGAGGCCTATAAAGGCCAGCGGGAGTCGAGCAGTCAGTCGAGGAGGCGGGAGCTCGGAGCAGCGCGAGTCCGGGGTCGGCGAGAGGCCTATAAAGGCCAGCGGGAGTCAGGCAGTTCGAGCAGTCAGTCGAGGAGGCGGGAGCTCGGAGCAGCGTGAGTCCGGGGTCGGCGAGAGGCGTACCGGTGCAGCTACAGGGAGAAGGCAAAAAAACAAAGGTGACGTCACAGCCTAGGGGGTAAGTGATTGGCTGGTGATTGGTGAGTAGTTTTTCTTTTTCTTCTTATATTGGTCAGTAACTTTTAACATTGTTATTACCAGTTTAAGTGTATCTAAGGGTTAAGACATGGCAGGAGAGCTCGGTCGGGTGTTATGCTCCTCCTGTACCATGTGGGAACTCAGGGACGCTTCCGGTGTCCCTGACGACTATGTGTGCGGGAAGTGTATCCGCCTCCAGCTCCTGACGGTCCGCGTTACGGAATTGGAGCTGAGGGTGGATTTACTCTGGAGCATCCACGATGCTGAGAATGACGTGAGTATCACGTGTAGTGAGTTGGTCTTACCGCAGGGAAAGGGTCCACAGCCAGATAGGGAATGGAAGACCAACAGGAAGAGTAGAGCAAGGAAGGTAGTGCAGGGGTCCCCTGCGGTCATCCCCCTGCAAAACAGATACACCGCTTTGGGTACTGTTGAGGGGAATGACTCATCAGGGGAGGGCAGCAGCAGCCAAGTTCATGGCACCGTGGCTGGCTCTGCTGCACAGGAGGGCAAGAAAAAGAGTGGGAGAGCGATAGTGATAGGGGATTCAATTGTGAGGGGAATAGATAGGCGTTTCTGCGGCCGCAACCGAGACTCCAGGATGGTATGTTGCCTCCCTGGTGCAAGGGTCAAGGATGTCTCGGAGCGGGTGCAGGACATTCTGAAATGGGAGGGAGAACAGCCAGTTGTCGTGGTGCACATTGGTACCAACGACATAGGCAAAAAAAGGGATGAGGTCCTACGAAACGAATTTAAGGAGCTAGGAGCTAAATTAAAAAGTAGGACCTCAAAAGTAGTAATCTCGGGATTGCTACCAGTGCCACGTGATAGTCAGAGTAGGAATCGCAGGATAGCGCAGATGAATACGTGGCTTGAGCAGTGGTGCAGCAGGGAGGGATTCAAATTCCTGGGGCATTGGGACCGGTTCTGGGGGAGGTGGGACCAGTACAAACCGGACGGTCTGCACCTGGGCAGGACTGGAACCAATGTCCTAGGGGGAGTGTTTGCTAGTGCTGTTGGGGAGGATTTAAACTAATATGGCAGGGGGATGGGAACCAATGCAGGGAGACAGAGGGAAACAAAAAGGAGCCAAAAGCAAAAGACAGAAAGGAGATGAGGAAAAGTGTAGGGCAGAGAAACCCAAGGCAAAGAACAAAAAGGGCCACTGTACAGCAAAATTCTAAAAGGACAAAGGGTGTTAATAAAACAAGCCTGAAGGCTTTGTGTCTTAATGCAAGGAGTATCCGCAATAAGGTGGATGAATTAATTGTGCAAATAGATGTTAACAAATATGATGTGATTGGGATTACGGAGACGTGGCTCCAGGATGATCAGGGCTGGGAACTCAACATTCAGGGGTATTCAACATTCAGGAAGGATAGAATAAAAGGAAAAGGAGGTGGGGTAGCATTGCTGGTTAAAGAGGAGATTAATGCAATAGTTAGGAAAGACATTAGCTTGGATGATGTGGAATCTATATGGGTAGAGCTGCAGAACACCAAAGGGCAAAAAACGTTAGTAGGAGTTGTGTACAGACCTCCAAACAGTAGTAGGGATGTTGGGGAGGGCATCAAACAGGAAATTAGGGGTGCATGCAATAAAGGTGTAGCAGTTATAATGGGTGACTTTAATATGCACATAGATTGGGCTAGCCAAACTGGAAGCAATACGGTGGAGGAGGATTTCCTGGAGTGCATAAGGGATGGTTTTCTAGACCAATATGTTGAGGAACCAACTAGGGGGGAGGCCATCTTAGACTGGGTGTTGTGTAATGAGAGAGGATTAATTAGCAATCTCATTGTGCGAGGCCCCTTGGGGAAGAGTGACCATAATATGGTGGAATTCTGCATTAGGATGGAGAATGAAACAGTAATTTCAGAGACCATGGTCCAGAACTTAAAGAAGGGTAACTTTGAAGGTATGAGGCGTGAATTGGCTAGGATAGATTGGCGAATGATACTTAGGGGGTTGACTGTGGATGGGCAATGGCAGACATTTAGAGACCGCATGGATGAAGTACAACAATTGTACATTCCTGTCTGGCGTAAAAATAAAAAGGGGAAGGTGGCTCAACCGTGGCTATCTAGGGAAATCAGGGATAGTATTAAAGCCAAGGAAGTGGCATACAAATTGGCCAGAAATAGCAGCGAACCTGGGGACTGGGAGAAATTTAGAACTCAGCAGAGGAGGACAAAGGGTTTGATTAGGACAGGGAAAATGGAGTACGAGAAGAAGCTTGCAGGGAACATTAAGGCGGATTGCAAAAGTTTCTATAGGTATGTAAAGAGAAAAAGGTTGGTGAAGACAAACGTAGGTCCCCTGCAGTCAGAATCAGGGGAAGTCATAACGGGGAACAAAGAAATGGCGGATCAATTGAACAAGTACTTTGGTTCGGTATTCACTAAGGAGGATACAAACAACCTTCCGGATATAAAAGGGGTCAGAGGGTCTAGTAAGGAAGAGGAACTGAGGGAAATCTTTATTAGTCGGGAAATTGTGTTGGGGAAATTGATGGGATTGAAGGCCGATAAATCCCCAGGGCCTGATGGCCTGCATCCTAGAGTACTTAAGGAGGTGGCCTTGGAAATAGCGGATGCATTGACAGTCATTTTCCAACATTCCATTGACTCTGGATCAGTTCCTATGGAGTGGAGGGTAGCCAATGTAACCCCACTTTTTAAAAAAGGAGGGAGAGAGAAAACAGGGAATTATAGACCGGTCAGCCTGACCTCAGTAGTGGGTAAAATGATGGAATCAATTATTAAGGATGTCATAGCAGTGCATCTGGAAAATGGTGACATGATAGGTCGAAGTCAGCATGGATTTGTGAAAGGGAAATCATGCTTGACAAATCTTCTGGAATTTTTTGAGGATGTTTCCAGTAAAGTGGACAAAGGAGAACCAGTTGATGTGGTATATTTGGACTTTCAGAAGGCTTTCGACAAGGTCCCACACAAGAGATTAATGTGCAAAGTTAAAGCACATGGGATTGGGGGTAGTGTGCTGACGTGGATTGAGAACTGGTTGTCAGACAGGAAGCAAAGAGTAGGAGTAAACGGGTACTTTTCAGAATGGCAGGCAGTGACTAGTGGAGTGCCGCAAGGTTCTGTGCTGGGGCCCCAGCTGTTTACATTGTACATTAATGATTTAGACGAGGGGATTAAATGCAGTATCTCCAAATTTGCGGATGATACTAAGTTGGGTGGCAGTGTGAGCTGCGAGGAGGATGCTATTAGGCTGCAGAGTGACTTGGATAGGTTAGGTGAGTGGGCAAATGCATGGCAGATGAAGTATAATGTGGATAAATGTGAGGTTATCCACTTTGGTGGTAAAAACAGAGAGACAGACTATTATCTGAATGGTGACAGATTAGGAAAAGGGAAGGTGCAACGAGACCTGGGTGTCATGGTACATCAGTCATTGAAGGTTGGCATGCAGGTACAGCAGGCGGTTAAGAAAGCAAATGGCATGTTGGCCTTCATAGCGAGGGGATTTGAATACAGGGGCAGGGAGGTGTTGCTACAGTTGTACAGGGCCTTGGTGAGGCCACACCTGGAGTATTGTGTACAGTTTTGGTCTCCTAACTTGAGGAAGGACATTCTTGCTATTGAGGGAGTGCAGCGAAGGTTCACCAGACTGATTCCCGGGATGGCGGGACTGACCTATCAAGAAAGATTGGATCAATTGGGCTTGTATTCACTGGAGTTCAGAAGAATGAGAGGGGACCTCATAGAAACGTTTAAAATTCTGACGGGTTTAGACAGGTTAGATGCAGAAAGAATGTTCCCAATGTTGGGGAGGTCCAGAACCAGGGGTCACAGTCTGAGGATAAGGGGTAAGCCATTTAGGACCGAGATGAGGAGAAACTTCTTCACCCAGAGAGTGGTGAACCTGTGGAATTCTCTACCACAGAAAGTAGTTGAGGCCAATTCACTAAATATATTCAAAAGGGAGTTAGATGAAGTCCTTACTACTCGGGGGATCAAGGGTTATGGCGAGAAAGCAGGAAGGGGGTACTGAAGTTTCATGTTCAGCCATGAACTCATTGAATGGCGGTGCAGGCTAGAAGGGCTGAATGGCCTGCTCCTGCACCTATTTTCTATGTTTCTATGTTTCTTCTCGCTGCTCGCTACCTGCTCGCTAGCTTTCTATGTTTCTTGCACAAGGACACCCAAATCTGTCTGAACACTAACATTTAAAAGTTTCTCGTGATTTAAAAAATATTCTCTTTTTCTATTCTACCAAAGTAAATAACCTCACATTTCTCTACATTATACTTCATCTTCCACCTTAATGCCCACTCACATAAATCTATCTATATCCTTTGGAGACACTTTGTGTTCTCCTCACAACTTACTGTCCCACCGAGCTTTGTATGGTCAGCAAACTTGGATACATGACACTCGGTCCCTTAATCCAGGTCATTAATATAGATTATAAATTGCTGGGGCCCCAGCACTGATCCTTGCGGCACCCCACTATTTGCAGCCTACTAGCCTGAAAAAGATCTGTTTATCCAAACTCTCTATTTTCTGTCCGTTAACCAAACCTCAATCCATGATAATACACAACCTCCAATCCCATAATCTTGTGTAAGAACATTTTATGTGGCATCTTTTCAAATGCCTTTTGTAAACCAAATATACTACATTCACTGGTTCAGCTTTATTTACCCTGCCAGTTACATCCTCAAAATACTCGAATAAATTTGTCAAGCACGATTTCGCTTTCATAAAATCATGTTGACTCTCTAAGTACCCTGATACCACTTCCTTAACAATGGATTCCAGCATTTTCCCAATGACTGATGTCAGGCTAAGTGGCCTGTTTTCTCTCGCCCTCCTTTTTTGAATAGCAGTGTACATTTGCTGCCTTCCAATCTGCTGGGACCATTGTAAAATCTCAGGAATTATTAAAGTTCAAAACCAATGCATCCACTATCTCTGCAGCTACCTCTTTTAGAACTGCAGGATGTAGGCAGTCAGGTCCAGGGGATTTGTCGGCTTATAGTCCCATTAGTTTTTCTGGTACGTTTTTCTACTTATATGAATTACATTAAGTTCCTCACCCTCATTAGACCCTTGGTTCCCCACCATTTTAGGTATGGTTTTTGCATCTTCTACTGTGAAAACAGACACAAAATATTTGTTTAACGTTTCTGCCATTTCCTCATTCCCCAGAATAATTTCTCCTGCCTCAGCCTCTAAGGGGCCAATGTTTACTTTTGCTACTCTCTTCCTCTTTACATACTTGTAGAAGCTCTTACAATCTGTTTTTATATTTCTTTCTAGTTTTGTCTCATAGTCTATTTTTTCCTTTTTATCAATGTTTTGGTCATCCTTTGCTGGTTTCTGAAACCCTCTCAATCCTCAGCCTTACTGATATTCTTTGCAACCTGATAAGCTTAGCCACGGATGGATCACTTTTCCTGTGTAGTTTTTGTTTCTCAATGGAATGTATTTTTGTTGAGAATGATGAAATATTTCTTTAAACGCTAGCCACTGCTTATCTACTGCCATACCTTGTTATCTATTGTTCCAATTACCTTAGCCAACTCACACTTCATACCTCTGTAATTGGCCTTAATTAATTTTAAGACTCTAGTTTCGGACTTGGGCAAGTCACTCTCAAACGTAATGTGAAATTCAACGTATTATGATCACTCTGCCCGACAGGATCCTTTACTATGAGATTGCCAATTAACCGTGTCTCATTACACAATACAAGATCTAAAATAGCCTGTTCCCTGGTTGGTTCCATGAAGGATTGTTCTCGGAAACTGTCCTGAATGCATTCCATGAACTCAGCCTCCAGACTACTTTTGCCAATTTGTTTTGTCCAGTCCATATGAAGATTAAAGCCCCCAAGATTATTGCATTACCTTTGTTACAAGCTCCTGCTATTTCTTAATTAATATTCTGTTCAACAGCATAGCTACTGTTAGGGGGCTGATACACTACTCCCACCAGTGTTTTCTGCCCCTTGTTATTCCTTATCTACATCCATACTGATTCTACTTCTGATCTTCTGAGCCCAGATCCTTTCTCTCTACTGTCCTTATGTCATCCTTTATTATCAGGGCTAACCCCCCCGCCCCCTCCTTTATCATTGTGCCTGTCTATAGAGCACCTTTTATGATCACCCGGACATTCCAAAGTGCTTTACAGCCAATGACGTACAAAGTAGTCACTGTTGCAATGTGGGAAACGCAGCAGCCAATTTGCCCACAGCTAGCTCACTCAAACAGCAATGTGATATGACCAAATCATCTGTCTTTGTTATGTTGAGGGATAAATATTGGGGATAACTCTCCTGCTCTTCTTCAAAATAGTGCCATGGGATCAACACAAGAGAGCAGACGGAGCCTCGGTTTAATGTCTCATCCGAAAGTCAGCACCTCCGACAATGCAGTGCTCCCTCAGTTCTGCACTAGAGTGTCAGCCTAGATTTTTGTGCTCAAGTCTCTGGTGTGGGGCTGGAACCCATGACCTTCTGACTTGGAGGCGAGAAAGCTACTCATCATAGGTAGTCCCTCAGAATCGAGGAAGACTTGCTTCCATTCCCAAATTGAGTGCTTTGATGGCTGAACAGTCCGATACGAGAGTCACAGACCCTGTTACAGGTGGGACAGATACTTGTCGAGGGAAGGGGTGGGTGGGGCTGGTTTGCCGCGCGCTCCTTCCGCTGCCTGCGCTTGGACTCATCATTCTCTTTGCGTTGGGAGTCGACGAGCTCAACGCCCTCCCGGATGTACTTTCTCCACCTCGGGCAGTCTTCGGCCAGGGTCTCCCATGTGTCAGTGGTGATGTCGCACTTTACCAGGGAGGCTTTGAGGCTGTCCCTATAACATTTCCGCTGTCCCCCTTTGGCTCGTTTAACACAAAGGAGCTCCGCATAAATCATTTGCTTAGGGAGTCTCGTATCTGGCATGCGAACTATGTGGCCTGCCCAGCGAAGCTGATAGAGTGTGGTCAGTGCTTCAATGCTGGGGATGTTAGCCTGGTCGAGGACACTGATGTTGGTGCGCCTGTCCTCCCAGGGGATTTGCAGGATTTTGCGGAGACATCGTTGGTGATATGTCTCCAGCGACTTGAGGTGCCTTCTATACATCGTCCATGCCTCAGATCCATACAGAAGGGCGGGTATTACTACAGCCCTGTAGACCATGAGCTTGGTGGCAGGTTTGAGGGCCTGGTCTTCAAACACTCTTTTCCTCAGACGACCGAAGGCTGCTCTGGCGCACTGGAGGCGATGTTGAATC
Organism: Pristiophorus japonicus; assembly: GCF_044704955.1. Taxonomy (NCBI): domain Eukaryota; kingdom Metazoa; phylum Chordata; class Chondrichthyes; family Pristiophoridae; genus Pristiophorus; species Pristiophorus japonicus. The sequence goes on from NW_027254761.1 coordinate 75,840, forward strand.
TCCGCACCAATGTCTGCCTTTGTTGTTAAGAGGCTCCTGCGATATGGGAAATGGTCTCTGTTGTGCAGGGCCGCGCCGTGGATCTTGATGATTGGAGGGCAGTGCTGTGCGGCGGTAACAGGCTGGTGGAGGACCTTTGTCTTACGGATGTTAAGTGCAAGGCCCATGCTTTCATATGCCTCAGTGAATACATTGACTATATCCTGGAGTTCAGCCTCTGAATGTGCGCTGACGCTGGCGTCGTCCGCATACTGCAGCTCAACGTCAGAGGTTGGGGTGATCGTGGACCTGGCCTGGAGGCGGCATAGGTTAGAAACATAGAAAATAGGTGCAGGAGCAGGCCATTCAGCCCTTCTAGCCTGCACCGCCATTCAATGAGTTCACGGCTGAACATGAAACTTCAGTACCCCCTTCCTGCTTTCTCGCCATAACCCTTGATCCCCCGAGTAGTAAGGACTTCATCTAACTCCCTTTTGAATATACTTAGTGAATTGGCCTCAACTACTTTCTGTGGTAGAGAATTCCACAGGTTCACCACTCTCTGGGTGAAGAAGTTTCTCCTCATCTCGGTCCTAAATGGCTTACCCCTTATCCTCAGCCTGTGACCCCTGGTTCTGGACTTCCCCAACATTGGGAACATTCTTCCTGCATCTAACCGGTCTAAACCCGTCAGAATTTTAAACGTTTCCATGAGGTCCCCTCTCATTCTTCTGAACTCCAGTGAATACGAGCCCAGTTGATCCAGTCTTTCTTGATTGGTCAGTCCCGCCATCCCGGGAATCAGTCTGGTGAATCTTCGCTGCACTCCCTCAATAGCAAGAATGTCCTTCCTCAAGTTAGGAGACCAAAACTGTACACAATACTCCAGGTGTGGCCTCACCAAGGCCCTGTACAACTGTAGCAACACCTCCCTGCCCCTGTATTCAAATCCCCTCGCTATGAAGGCCAACATGCCATTTGCTTTCTTAACCGCCTGCTGTACCTGCATGCTAACCTTCAATGACTGATGTACCATGACACCCAGGTCTCATTGTACCTTCCCTTTTCCTAATCTGTCACCATTCAGATAATATTCTGTCTCTCTGTTTTTACCACCAAAGTGGATAACCTCACATTTATCCACATTATACTTCATCTGCCATGCATTTGCCCACTCACCTAACCTATCCAAGTCACTCTACAGCCTAATAGCATCCTCCTCGCAGCTCACACTGCCACCCAACTTAGTGTCATCCGCAAATTTGGAGATACTGCATTTAATCCCCTCGTCTAAATCATTAATGTACAATGTAAACAGCTGGGGCCCCAGCACAGAATCTTGCGGCACCCCACTAGTCACTGCCTGCCATTCTGAAAAGTACCCGTTTACTCCTACTCTTTGCTTCCTGTCTGACAACCAGTTCTCAATCCACGTCAGCACACTACCCCCAATCCCATGTGCTTTAACTTTGCACATTAATCTCTTGTGTGGGACCTTGTCGAAAGCCTTCTGAAAGTCCAAATATACCACATCAACTGGTTCTCCTTTGTCCACTTTACTGGAAACATCCTCAAAAAATTCCAGAAGATTTGTCAAGCATGATTTTCCTTTCACAAATCCATGCTGACTTGGACCTATCATGTCACCATTTTCCAGATGCACTGCTATGACATCCTTAATAATTGATTCCATCATTTTACCCACTACTGAGGTCAGGCTGACCGGTCTATAATTCCCTGTTTTCTCTCTCCCACCTTTTTTAAAAAGTGGGGTTACATTGGCTACCCTCCACTCCATAGGAACTGATCCAGAGTCAATGGAATGTTGGAAAATGACTGTCAATGCATCCGCTATTTCCAAGGCCACCTCCTTAAGTACTCAGGCCCTGGGGATTTATCGGCCTTCAATCCCATCAATTTCCCCAACACAATTTCCCGACTAATAAAGATTTCCCTCAGTTCCCCCTCCTTACTAGACCCTCTGACCCCTTTTATATCCGGAAGGTTGTTTGTATCCTCCTTAGTGAATACCGAACCAAAGTACTTGTTCAATTGGTCTGCCATTTCTTTGTTCCCCGTTATGACTTCCCCTGATTCTGACTGCAGGGGACCTACGTTTGTCTTTACTAACCTTTTTCTCTTTACATACCTATAGAAACTTTTGCAATCCGCCTTAATGTTCCCTGCAAGCTTCTTCTCGTACTCCATTTTCCCTGCCCTAATCAAACCCTTTGTCCTCCTCTGCTGAGTTCTAAATTTCTCCCAGTCCCCAGGTTCGCTGCTATTTCTGGCCAATTTGTATGCCACTTCCTTGGCTTTAATACTATCCCTGATTTCCCTAGATAGCCACGGTTGAGCCACCTTCCCTTTTTTATTTTTACGCCAGACAGGAATGTACAATTGTTGTAATTCATCCATGCTTAAACAGCTTCCCACTGGTTCTGTAGTTTAGTTCCACTCCAGCAGGGAGCTTGTTGATTGTGAGATGGAGCATGGCAGCAAGGAAGAGGGTTGGAGCGATGACGCAGCCCTGTTTGACCCCGGTCCGGACGTGGATTGGGTCTGTAATGGATCCGTTGGTAAGGATCACGGCCTGCATGTCATCGTGAAGCAGGCGAAGGATGTTGATAAATTTTTGGGGGCATCTGAAACGGAGGCAGACGCTCCAGAGATCCACATGGTTGACAGTGTCAAAGGCCTTTGTCGGATTGAAAAAGGCCATGATTAAGGGCTGGCACTGCTCCCTGCATTTTTCCTGCAACTGTCGCGCTGCAATGATCATGTCTGTTGTGCCCCGTTGGGGACAAAATCCGCATTGTGATTCTGAGAGGAGCTCCTCGGTCACAGGGAGAAGACGATTGAGGAGAACTCTAGCGACAACTTTCCCAGTGTCTGAAAGCAGGGTGATTCTCCTGTAGTTGCCGCAGTCGGACTTGTCCCCTTTTTAAAAAATGGTCACAATCACTGCATCTCTGAGATCTCCCAGCATGCTCTCCTCCCTCCAGATGAGAGAGAGATGAGATCATGTATCCGCACCAACAGCGCCTCTCCGCCATACTTTAGCGCCTCAGCAGGGATTCCATCCGCACCCGTAGCCTTGTTATTCTTGAGCTGTTTTTTGGCTTTGCCTACCTCGTGCAGCGTTGGGGTTTCACTGAGTTGGTGGCAGGTCGCGTGCTGCAGGATGGAATCGAGAACACTCGAGTCAAAGGCAGAGTCTGGATTGAGGAGATCTTCAAAGTGCTCCTTCCATCAGGCCCTGACAGCCTCAGTGTCCTTGATGAGTGTTTCCCCATTCTTGGCCAGGAGTGGGGTCGGGCCTTGGGAGTTTGGACCGTGGGTGGCCTTGATTGCAGCGAAGAATCCTCGCATCATATGGCTGTCGGCCAGTTGTTGTATCTCCTGTGTTTTCTCCATCCACCATCTGTTCTTTAGGTCCCGAGTTTTTTGTTGGACCTGAGCCTTGAGCCCTCTGTAATGTTGTTTTGCAGCTCTCGAGTTGGGTTGTTGCTTGAGGCTCAGAAATACTTTGTGCTTGTGATCTATTAGTTCTTCGATCTCCTGATCATTTTCATCAAACCAGTCCTGATATTTTCTGGTTGAGTGACCAAGTGTCTCTTCACAGGCATTGGTTATAGAGGCCTGGAAGGCAGACCAAGCACTATGGGCATTCAGCATCTCAGGGTCATCAAGGCACGCCAGATTGGCTGTGAGGCGCTGGCTGTATCGGGCTCTCTTAGCTGGGTCTCTAAGTGGCCTGGCATTAACTTTTTTACGGAACTGCTTCTGCTGTCCCCTCTGCTTTGGGGCAATGTTAATGTTGATGATGGATCGGATTAGGCGCTGGTCCTTCCAGCAGTCCTCAGCTCCTGTCATGGCACGGCTGATGCGCACATCCTTGCGATCCCTGGCTCGGACGATGACATAGTCAAGCAAGTGCCAGTGTTTGGAGCGAGGGTGTTGCTACGATGCCTTGTATTTGTCCCTCTGGCGGAACAGGGTGTTGGTGATGAGGAGTTCATGTTCTAGACATTTTGTCAGGAGTAGGGGACCGCTGGAGTTGGCTTTCCCTACTCCCTCTCTGCCAATCACGCCTCCCCAGAGGGATGTGTCTTTGCCGACCCTGGCATTAAAATCACCCAAGAGGATCAATTTGTCACCCGTGGAGACGCGGGACAAGGATGCCTCGAGGTTGGAATAAAAACCCTCTTCAGCCTCATCCGTTGCATCGAGTGTAGGGGTGCACGCACTGATGACACTACAGTGATACCAGACTTACTAAAGAATTCCCATGATGCACTAGACACCTAATAACAATTCCCATGATGCACTGCACTGTTAACTGAGAATTCCCATTATGCACCTTAAAAGAAATATAATCACAAAAGCGGACAGGAAGTGGTTTCTGTTCTGATTCAAACTTGCTCCAGACAATTTTTCTCGTACTCAATTCAAAATATATTGTTTACTCCTTCTGGACTGAAACATGGCCTGGTGTACAAATTATTCTGGGGTTACAGGCCTCAGGGTGAACAACGAACCTCTTATACGATTAAGATGGACATTAGCAATAGCAAAAATCTCACCATACCTCCGTGAACCCTCTGACTGCTGATAAACAACACACCAATTCAGAAATGCAAATCACTTTTTATTAAGAATTAAGGTTATCAGAAACAAGATAAAGCAAGCAGCAGATTTCACAAAGATTATAATACCTAAAGAACTAGAACACGAACTTGCCGTTACAGGCCCATCAATCTAATTAGATGGCCCAGGTACCAGGTAGTCTCCCAGAAACCAGGCGAGCAGCTCACACACCTTCAAGGCACAAACTGCGAGAGTCTCACTGCAGGATTCCTGATGAGATGATTGCAAATGCCACAAGCAGAAGGATGGGTGATGCATTGCCCAGCGCTCAATATTGAACATTTCTTTAATGAGGTTGGACTTTGTGTCTTTATCATTTGTAAATCGACCGACATAAACAGAGGTGTGACAGTTCCCCAGGACATAGCATGAACATACTGAGCAGGGACATGGATCTGCTCAAATCTCTACCTCACTCCCTCACTGGGCAGGTGCTTCTCACCAGCCACGGCAGAGAATCATTGTTGATTCGCAAAATCTGGAGATGGACAGATCTTTAACCTGTCACATGTGGGGAACTGTGACATTATCCACTTTGGTGGGAAGAATGGAAAAGCAGAATATTTTTTATCAGGTGGGAGACAAGTGAATGTTGATATTCAGAGGGATTTGGGGGTCCTTGTACACGAATCACGTTAATTTGCAGGTACAGCAGCAATTAGGAAGGTAAATGGTATGTTAGCGCTTATTGCAAGGGGGTTGCACTATAAGAGTAAGGAGGTCCTGCTGCAATTATATAGGCATTGGTGAGACCACACCTGGAATACTGTGTATAGTTTTTGTCTCGTTACCTAAAGAACGATATACTTGTCTCAGATTGATAGGTTTTTGGGCACAAATGGAATCAAGAGATACCTGTATAGGGATAGTGCGGAAAAGTGGATTTAATGTAGAAGTTCAGCCGTGATCTTTTTGAATGGCGGAGCAGCTCGATGTGTGGTATGGCCTGCACTTGTCCGATGTTTTTGTTCTTATATTTACTGCATTGCTGTGTGTCAGAGGGTCAAGGGATCACATTGTACCAGCCGTGTGGTTTAATATGGGCAGTGCCCATCAGCTGCAAAGAGAGACACGGCTGAGAAACTGGCAAAAAATGGTGAAGTGGTTGGTTGGTGAGCTGGTCTCGGCGTCCTGTGGCTCAATCAGAATTGGAACTCTGGCCTCACTGGCTCTAACACGGTGAGCTGGGGACGTCAGTCAGCTCGCCAGTCGCGGCCTGACCAATCCCGTCAGCCTCCGACACTCAGTCGGCCCACGGCTCCTGGGCAGGGGGAAGGGGTGGGGCAGAGGTGGGGCGGAGGGGCCCGGAGGGAGAGCTGTGAGGAGGAAGTTGGTTGGAGGAGAGGACGGTGGGGGGCAGAGGGGGAGCAGGGAGGGGCGAGGGGAGGAATGGGCAGCGCGGCAGTAGACGTGGAGGGGGATGGACCTGGGCTGGCAGCTTGCCTGTCTAGGATCAGATTTCATGCAATCATACAATCATAGAATGATCCAGCACATAAGGAGGCTGTTCGGTCCATCGTGCCTGTGCCGGCTCTTTGATAGAGCTATGCAATTAATCCCACTCCCCTGCTCTATCCCCACAGCCCTGTAAATATTTTCCCTTGAAGTATTTATCCAATTCATTTTAGAATGTGACTCTTGAATCTGAGAGCCCTGGCCACACACCCACCCAATACTAGCTCAGGGCTGCGTGCCCAATGTACACGTACTGAACATTTAAAAATAGATTCACTTTCCACTTCGCACTGACTGTAACGTTAAGGAAAATAGCATTATGGTGATTTCTCACAGATGGAGGAATGTCTGGAACTGCACGGCCAATCGTGCCATCCGTGAGTTTTATAGGCCACGGCACAGTCTTCATCTCCATTTTGATTGGGCTGTCCACTCGCCCAAAACCTGAATGAGAAAAGAGATGAATAGAACAGAATGAATGGACGGTTGGACACAAAGGCTGGAATTTTGCCGACGCTCAGAGTGCGGGTTTGGAGGCGGGTCCACTGTCCAAATCAAAAAGATTGACAGCGGGTCGGTATCCTGCTGTAAACCGGTCTCCTTGTCGGTTTCCCAAGTGTTGGGTCTGTCATTCCTGAACAGACCCAACACCAAGCGGCTGGTTAGCCAAGTTAGATAGTTAAAAGATAGTTAAACGATAGTTAAGCAGGATTTTACCATGTACTTACCATTTTAGCAGGTTTTTAATGAGTTTCCCGCAGCACAGTTATCACGTCAGGTAAGTAGGGTTGGGTGTTGTGAATAATTCACTAACCTGACAGCTGCAAATGGTCCATGAAAGCTCCCATTTCATAGGTCTTCACTTTCCAAGGTTAGAAGCAGTTGCTTACTGCAGTTAGAAGATAGATTGACCTTTATGCAGCTAGCAAGTGTTGGAGTAAACTCTATATCCAGTTGCACTTCATTGGAACAAGCTCTCACCATTGACGGATCGCTTCTGTCATCTCAACCTCACCTGCCATCTATTCCATCAGCATCGGTGCCCTTGAAAATAATCTCACCTTGGTCCTCAGATTCCCAACACCAGCATCACCAGGCACACTAGCAGCACAAACATCCACACCAGCCTTCTCCACAATCAACTGATGCTGCACTATGTCCAGATTTGCTTCACTTAACACTGCACCCTGGCTGCCACATATGCCCAGTTGGGACCACCCCATACCAGCACCATAAAGCATCCCTACAATGTCCAAGTCATTCCTTTCACACTCATCACGATTGGGGGTGGGGGCGAGAGGGGTACCATTCACTGGAACTCACGAAGACACATTGAAAAATGCACACAAATCTGTCCAAGAAGGCAAAGTGGTGAAAATAAAGATTTCAATGCTTGACAGCAATTAACAGAAACTTTACTCATACATTCGCTAAAGCACCCAAGTGTCTCCCCTTGTGTATTGTTAGTTTGAATGATTGGACAAGGATGAGGGTATGTGTGAGGGGTGGGTAGTGAGATGGGGAGGTGATAACGTAGATAGAGAAGGATGGGTGGAGGTGTAAGGTAAGTCGGTGTGAGTATGGAAGTACAGGAGTAGAATCATAGAAATTTACAGCACAGAAGAAGGCCATTCGGCCCATCGTGTCCATGCCAGCCGACAAAGAGCTTTCCAGCATAATCCCACTTTCCAGCTCTTGGTCTGTAGTAGATTTTGACACTTCAAGTGTATATACAAGTACTTTTTAAATGTGGTGAAGGTTTCTGCCTCTACCACACTTTCAGGCAGTGAGTTCCAGATGTTCACCACCCTCTGGGTGAAAAAATGTCCCCTTAAATCCCCTCAAAACCTCCTATCAATTCTCTTTAAATCTATGTGATACGTCGTTACTACACAGTATAAATGCACACAAGGCCCATGCTTGAGCGAAGGTCAGTCTGTGACCTGTCCTTTATTCCTTCGCACTCAAGTGATGAAGGTGGGTGGAGCTTCCCCTTTTATACCTGAAGGTCCAGGTTAGGAGTGTCTCCCACCTAGTGGTCAGTGTTCTCACGGTGTACAACTTAGGTCAGTTTAGACATGGGTTACAATGCTGGTTAATACATGACACTATGCCCCCTGGTTATTGACCCCCCTGCTAAAGGAAATAGGTCCTTCCTATCCACTCTATCTGTGTCCACACTGCGATATGTGTGCGCACTAGGTCCATGCAGCAGAGCAGGTCTCCAGTTGTCCTAGTTAATCCTTGCCACTGTATAAAGGCCGAGCTCTGTCAAGCCCGTGTGGTGGCTGATGTGCAACGATCACCAAACGTTAAAAAAAATTCACGCACAGGCATCTTCCACTCCCTCAACTGGAGTTCAGGACTTGAACATCGGGTCCTTCATCGAAACATCTGTGAACTCTCGTGGAAGCAAGTCATCCTCGTTCGAGGGACCGCCTATGAGGATCTAGGCCTCTGATAATTTTATACACCTCGGAGCTGCCACGCTGCTCCCAGTGCGATATGTGCACGTCCTCGGTCTGCAGCAGAGCTAGTCTCCATTCGACTTGGTTAATCCTTGCCATTGGACCAAGACCCAGCTCTGTCAAGCCCGTGTGGTGGCTGGTGTGCAACGTCCATCACACGTTAAAAAAATCCACGCACATGTAGCTTCCACCTTTCAATATGCAGTTCGGGACCTGGAATATTAGGTCTTCATTGAAACATCTGTGAACTCATCGAACGAATCCCTTTTTGGTGTGGAAGCAAGTCTTCCTCGATTTGAGGGACTGCCTGAGAAGAAGAAGACACCTCAATAAGGAATATAATTTTATACACTTCCGCCTCCTCTGCTCCAAAGAAAACAATCCCAGCCTATCCAATCTTTCCTCATAGCTGAAAATTCTCCAGTCCAGGCAACATCCTCGTAAATCTCCTTTGCACCCTCTCTAGTGCAATCACCGAGGCATATGAAAGCATGGGCCTTACACTAAACATCTGTAAGACAAAGTTCCTCGACCAATCTGACCCCACCATACAGCACTGCCCCCCCACCCAGTCATCAAGATCCACGGTGCGGCCCTGGACAACGTGGACCACTTTCCATATCTTGGGAGCCTATTATCAGCAAGGGCAGACATCGACAACGAGGTTCAACTCCGCCTCCAGTGCACCAGCGCAGCCTTCGGCCACCTGAGGAAGAAAGTGTTCGAAGATCAGGCCCTCAAATCTGTCATCAAGCTTATGGTTTACGGGCTGTAGTGATACCCACCCTCCTGTATGGCTCAGAAACGTGGACCATATACAGTAGACACCTCAAATCGCTGGAGAAATACCAGCAACAATGTCACCGCAAGATTCTGCAAATCCCCTGGGAGGACAGATGCACCAACGTTAGTGTTCTGGATCAGGCCAACATCCCCAGCATCGAATCTGTCATGTATTCAACCAGCATTGTAACCCATGTATAATCTGACCTAAGTTGTACACTGTGAGAACAATGACCACCAGGTGGGAGACACTCCTAACCTGAACCTTCAGATATAAAAGGGGAAGCTCCACCCACCTTCATCACTTGAGTGCTGAAGAATAAAGGACAGGTCACAGATTGACCTTCTCTCAAGTATGGGCCTCGTGTGCATTTATACTATATAGTAAGGACGTATCAATGGCGACAAGAAACTGGGATTTAAACCACGCAAGCATGGCCACTTGTCGAACAGACGAGAGGTACTGTGTTAAGGAATGGTTGGGACAGAGATTCAATATTGTTAAAGCAGCACACAGTTCTCCAGGCAGACAAGGGCAGTCGGGCATGCCCCAACATGTAATCGAACCCAGAGGGGGAGTTCGACAGAGAAAATGGCAAGCTGAACGGTGATTCACGCCATTGCAAGGGACAATGCGGCCAGTAATGGGGCCATCAACACCTGTTAATGGCACACTCAAGGACAGTCACAGGGGCAGTCAGGGACGATCGACTGGCAAGGGACCTTTTGTTTCCAACAGCAGATCATGTTGGAAGCGTGGAGGCACACACTCAGCCGGAGTTTGCAGAGATGAGCAAATTACCTGCAGAAATTGCAGAAATGAACGCTGGGGGAAATTGCTGGAAGCTAAAGTTCAGCGAGTTCATGTGGAGCACGTATACAGTTCATACACCAGGACGCCACCGATAATGATGAAAGTGCTCCTCAATGGCATCCCAGTATCAATGGAGCTAAATACAGGGGCCAGCCAGTCCCTGATGGGTATCAAACAGTTCGAAAAGTCGTGGGCGTCCAAGGCCAGGAGGCCAAAATTATCGCCAATTGACGCACAGCTACGGACTTACACAAAGCAGATCATTCCGGTGCTAGGCAGCGCCACGGTAGTCATGACCCACAAAGATTCGAAGAACAGGTTGCAACTCTGGATTGTCCCAGGGGACAGTCCCGCACTACTGGGGAGGAGTTGGCTTGCTGTCATGAACTGGAAATGGGGCGATGTCAATGCAATTTCCTCTGCGGAGCGAGTATCATGCTCACAGATCCTGGACAAATTTGACTCATAATTTCAACCCGGCATCGGCACTTTCATGGGGGCCAAGGTAGTGATTCACATAAACCCGGACGCCAGGCCAGTACACCACAAGGCCAGAGCGGTGCTGTACATGATGCGGGAAAAGATAGAAGGCGAATTGGACCGCCTGCTGAGGGAAGGCATCATCTCGCCAGTCGAATTCAGTGACTGGGCGAGCACGATCGTGCCGGTGCTCAAGGCGGATGGGTCGGTCAGGATATGTGGTGATTACAAGGCCACCATCAATCGGGTGTCATTCCAAGACCAGTACCTGCTACCGAGAGTGGAGGACCTATTTGCGACGCTATCCGGTGGCAAACTTTTTTCAAAGTTGGACCTGACCTCAGCTGACATGACCCAGGAGCTGGCGAGTGAGTCGAAGAAGCTGACCACCATCACGACACACAAGGGGTTGTTTGAGTACAACAGATGTCCGTTCGGGATTTGCTCGGCCGCCGCGATCTTCCAACGAAATATGGAAAGCCTCCTCAAGTCGATTCCAGGGACGGTGGTTTTTCAGGACGACATCCTCATCACGGGTTACGATACTGAAGAACACCTCCACAACCTGGAGGAGGTGCTACGCAGACTGGACCGGGTAGGGCTGCGACTGAAAAGGCAAAGTGCGTCTTCCTAGCTCCAGAGATAGAATTCCTGGGGATGAGGGTAGCAGCAGACGGGATCAGCCCGACTGCGTCCAAGACGGAAGCGATCCAGAGAGCACCCAGACCTCGTAACACGACGGAGCTGCGTTCGTTCCTGGAGCTCCTGAACTATTTTGGTAACTTTCTTCCCAAATTGAGCACGCTGCTCGAGCCGCTACACGTGCTCCTACGCAAAGGTCGCGAATGGGTCTGGGCGGACAGCCAGGAAAGGGCTTTTAATCGAGCACGCAATTTGTTATGTTCCAACACTCTGTTAACACAATACGACCCACGTAAGAAACTTGTGTGAACGTGCGATGCGTCATCCTATGGTGTTGGGTGTGTGTTGCAGCATGTTAATGCCAAGTGTCAGTTACAGCCGGTCGCTTATGCCTCCAGAAGTCTGTCCCAGGCAGAAAGGGGCTACGAGATGGTAGAAAAGGAGGCCATCGCATGTGTATATGCAGTAAAGAAAATGCACCAGTACGTGTTTGGCAGGAAATTTGAGCCGGAGACAGATCCTAAACCCCTAATGTCCCTTTTGGTCGACAACAAGGCCATAAATGGAAACGCATCGGCCCGCATACAGAGGTGGGCACTCACGTTAGCCGCCGATGACTATACAATTCGGCACAGACCGGGCACTGAAAACTACGCCGATGCACTCAGCAGGCTCCCACTAGCCACCACTGAGGGGGCTACCAAGCATGGTGCTGAGATGGTCATGGCTGTTGAAGCTTTTGGAAGCGAATGCTCACCCGTGACAGCCCATCAGATTAAAGACTGGACAAATAGAGACCCGCTATTGTCTCGTCAAGAAATGTGTCCTGAATGGGGACTGGGCAGCCACGTACAGGGCATGCCCTGAGGAATTTAAACCATTTCACAGGCACAGGGATGAACTCTCGATTCAGGCCGATTGCCTAGTGTGGGGAAACCGCGTAGTCATGCCCCAGATGGGAAGAGAGGCGTTCATCAGAGAACTCCACAATGAGCACCCGGGCATTGTCATGATGAAGGCAATTGCCAGGTCACACGTTTGGTGGCCAGGGATAGACGCAGATCTGGAACTTTGTGTTCGCAGGTGCAACACGTGTGCCCAGCTGGGCAATGCGCCCAGGGAAGCCCCCCTTAGCCCCTGGCCATGGCCCGCCAAGCCTTGGTCACGCATCCATGTGGACTACGTAGGTCCTTTCATGGGGAAAATGTTTTTGGTTGTATAGACGCCTACTCCAAATGGATCGAGTGTGACATTTTAAATTCAAGCACATCCTCTGCCACGGTAGAAAGTCTACGGACAATGTTCACCGCCCACGGTCTACCGGACGTCTTGGTCAGCGACAATGGCCCTTGCTTCACAAGCACTGAATTCCAGGACTTCATGGCAGGCAATGGAATTAACCATGTCAGAACCCCACTGTTCAAGCCGGGCTCAAACCGCCAGGTGGAACGAGCAGAGCAGATAATCAAACAGGGGATGCTCAGAATCCAAGGGGGTTCCCTACAATGGCGCTAATCACGCCTCCTGTTGGCCTTTCGATCCCGACCACACTCGCTCACAGGGGTTCCACCCGCAGAGCTGCTCATGAAAAGGACGCTCAAAACCCGGCTATCCCTTATACACCCCAACATGAAAGAAATTGTCGAGAGCAGGCGCTAGCCACAATATGACTACCATGACAGGAATGCGAGGGCGCGATGTATTGATGTAAATGATCCTGTTTTTGTCCTCAACTACGCTGCAGGGCCCAAATGGCTCGCAGGCCAAAGAGGGAAATAGGATTCTGGTAGTTAAACTTACCAATGGACAAATCTACCGCAAACACGTGGATCAAACAAAAAGAAGGTTCAGCAACCCCATAGAAGAAGCAGAGGAAGAACACGACATAGAGTTCACTCCACCACAGGTGACCGAACACCGGAACCAAAGGGAGGAGAGCCCAGTCACTGTGGGCAGTCCGGACAGGCCTGAGGCACCGCAAACAGCAGACACTCAGGCCAGCGCCCAACAATCGGAGCCCCAACTCAGGCGCTCTACAAGGGAGCGTAAACCACCAGAGAGACTCAACCTGTGATCCCAATAAGACTTTGGCGGGGAGGTGATGTCATGTATTCAACCAGCATTGTAACCCATGTATAATCTGACCTAAGTTGTACACTGTGAGAACAATGACCACTAGGTGGGAGACACTCCTAACCTGGACCTTCAGGTATAAAAGGGGAAGCTCCACCCACTTTCATCACTTGAGTGCCAAGGAATAAAGGACAGGTCACAGACTGACCTTCTCTCAAGAATGGGCCTCGTGTATATTTATACTATATAGTAAGGACGTATCAGAATCACTGACCACACTCGACCAGCTCCGTTGGGAGGACCACATTCTTTGCATGCCTGACACAAGACTCCCAAAGCAAGCGCTCTCCTCGGAACTCCTACCAGACAGCACTGCCCCCCCACCCAGTCATCAAGATCCATGACATGGCCCTGGACAGCGTGGACCACTTGCCATATCTCGGGAGCCTATTATCAGCAAGGGCAGACATCGACGACGAGGTTCAACTCCGCCTCCAGTGCACCAGCGCAGCCTTCGGCCACCTGAGGAAGAAAGTGTTCGAAGATCAGGCCCTCAAATCTGTCACCAAGCTTATGGTTTACGGCGGTAGTGATACCCGCCCTCCTGTATGGCTCAGAAACGTGGACCATATAGAATAGACACCTCAAATCGCTAGAGAAATACCAGCAACAATGTCACCGCAAGATCCTGCAAATCCCCTGGGAGGACAGATGCACCAACGTTCGTGTTCTCGATCAGGCCAATATCCCCAGCATCGAATCACTGACCACACTCGACCAGCTCCGTTGGGAGGGCCACATTCTTTGCATGCCTGACATAAGACTCCCAAAGCAAGCGCTCTTCTCGGAACTCCTACAGGCAAACGGGCCCCAGATGGGCAGAGGAAACATTTCAATGACACCCTCAAAGCCTCCTTGATAAAATGCAACATCCCCACCGACACCTGGGAGTCCCTGGCCAAAGACCGCCCTAAGTGGAGGAAGAACATCCAGGAGGGCGCTGAGCACCTCAAGTCTCGTCGCCAAGAGCATGCAGAAAACAAGTGCAGGCAACGGAAGGAGCGTGCGGCAAACCAGTCCCACCCAACCTTTCCTTCACCTGTGACCGAGACTGTAATTCCCGTATTGGACTGTTCAGTCACCTCAGAACTCACTTTTAGAGTGGAAGCAAGTCTTCCTCGATTCCGAGGGACTGTCTATGACGATGATGAGTGCAATCACATCTTTCCTGTAATGTGGTGACCAGAACTGCACGCAGTACTCTCGCTGTGGCCTAACTAGTGTTTTATACAGTTCAAGCATGACCTCTCTGCTTTTATATTCTATGCCTCGGCTAATAAAGGCAAGTATCCCGTATGCCTTCTTAATCACCTTGTCGACCTGTCCTGCTACCTTCAGGGATCTGTGGACATGCACTCCAAGGTCACTCTGTTCCTCTACACTTCTCAGTGTACTATCCTTTATTGTGTATTCTCTTATCAGGTCCCTCATTGAAAAACCTGTGAACTCATCCTTTTTGGTGAGGAAGTGGGTCACCCTCGGTACGAGGGACTGCCTAATACTATACTATTCTCTGAGCTTGTTAGCCCTCCCCAATTACCTCACACTTCTCTGGATTGAATTCCATTTGCCACTGTTCTGCCCACCTGACCAGTCCATTCCTGCAGTCTGCAACTTTCTTCCACATTATCAACTACATGGCCAATTTTTGTATCATCTGCAAACTTCTTAATCATACCACTACATTCAAGTCTAAATCATTGATATATACCACAAAAAACAAGAGACCAAGTACTGAGCCCTGCAGAAAGCCACTGGAAACAGCCTTCCAGTCACAAAACACCCATCGACATTACCCTTTGCTTCCTGCTTCTGACCCAATTTTGGATCTAACTTACCACTTTGCCTTGGATTCCATGGGCTTTTACCTTCGTGACCAGTCTGCCGTGTGGGAACTTAGCAAAAGCTTTGCTAAAATCCATATACAGTACATCAAACGCACTAACCTCATTGACCCTTCTTGTTACCTTCTCAAAAAATTCAATCAAGTTAGTCAGACATGACCTTTATAACTGTACTTGGATTAATCCCTGTTTTTCTAAATGAAGATTTATCCTGTCCCTCAGAATTTGTTCCAATAATTTTCCTACCACCAAGTTTAGGCTGACTGGCCTGTAATTACTCGGTCTGTCCCTTTCTCCCTTTTTAAACAACGGTACAATTTTAACAGTCCTCCAGTCCTCTGGCACCATACCTGCAGCCAGAGAGGATTGAAAAATGATGGTCAGAGCCTCTGCTATTTCCTCGCTTGCTTCTCTTAACAGCCTGCGATATATTTCATTCGGGCCTGGGGATTATCCACTTTCAAAGATGCTAAACCCTTTAATACTTCCTCTCTCACTATGTTTATTTCACCTAATATTTCACGCACCTCCTCCCTGATTGCATCGCCTTCTCTTTTGTGAAAAATGATGTAAAATACTTAATCAGAGCCATACTCACATCTTCCAACTCCAAACACAGATGACCTTTGTGGTCTGCAATAGGCCCTACTCTTTATGCAGTCATCCTCTTGCTCTTAATGTATTTGTAAAACATCTTTAGGTTTTCCTTGATTTTACTTGTCAATATTTTTTTATGCACTCTCTTCGCTTTCCGAATTTCCTTTTTAATTTCACCCCTGCAGTTTCGAAACTCCTTGGGTTTCTGCAGTATTGAGCCCTCATAAGCCTCCCTTTTTTTTCCTTTATCCCACCATGTATGCCCCTTGATATCCAGGGCTTCTCGGTTTGTTAGTCCCACCCTTTTTCTTTATGGGAACATACTTGCTCTAAACCCTCAGGATCTCCTCTTTGAATGCCTCCCACTGCTCTGACACCGATTTACCTTCAAGTAGCTATTTCCAGTCCACTTTGGCTAAATCATATCTCAGTTCAGTAAAATTGGCTTTTCCCCAATTGAGGACTTATATTCCTGGTCTATCCATAACTACACTGAATCGAACTGAATTATGATCACCAGCACAAAAATATTCTCCCACAGGTACCCCTTCCACATGCCCAGCTTCATTCCCTAAGACTAAGTCCAGAATCGCCCCTCCCTTGTTGGGCTTGCTACGTACTGACTAAAAAGTTCTCCTGAATGCATTTTAGGAATTCTGCGTCCTCTATACTCTTCACACTAATTTTATCCCAGTTAATATTAGGGTATTTGAAATCCCCTGCTATTACTGCCCTATTTTTGCCCATCTGCCGCAGCTGGAAGTGTTCCGGTCACCGCTGTAGGGAGGGTGGAGGCCCGATAGCCAAGTCCAGTCGCTGCAGGAGGCCCAGTCACCGTCGCAGGAGGCCCAGTCGGGAGGCCCAGTCACCACCAAGCTCATGGTCTGCAAGGCTGTAGTGCTACCCACCCTCCTGTATGGCTCAGAAACGTGGACCATGTACAGTAGACACCTCAAATCGCTGGAGAAATACCACCAACGATGTCTCCGCAAGATCCTACAAATCCCCTGCGAGGACAGACGCACCAACATTAGTGTCCTTGACCAGGCCAACATCCCCAGCATTGAAGCACTGACCACACTTGATCAGCTCCGCTGGGCAGGCCACATAGTTTGCATGCCAGACACGAGATTCCCAAAGCAAGCACTCTACTCAGAATCCCTTCACGGCAAACGAGCCAAAGGTGGGCAGCGGAAACGTTATAAGGACACCCTCAAAGTCTCCCTGATAAAGTGCGACATCCCCACCGACACCTGGGAGTCCCTGGCCAAAGACCGCCCTAAGTGGAGAAAGTGCATCCGGGAGGGCGCTGAGCACCTCGAGTCTCATCGCCGAGAGCATACAGAAATCAAGCGCAGACAGCGGAAGGAGCGTGCGGTAAACCAGTCCCACCCACCCCTTTCCTCAACGACTATCTGTCCCACCTGTGACAGGGACTGTGGTTCTCGTATTGGACTGTACAGCCACCGAAGAACTCATGTTAAGAGTGGAAGCAAGTCCTATGATGATGATGATGATAGATGATAGTTTTTGCAGTTCTCAGAAATTTGCCTACATATTTGCTCTTCTATCTCCCTCTTCTATCTCCCCCTGTTTGGGGGTCTATAGTACACTCCAGCTGTGTGATCGTCCCTTTTTGTCCTTCAGGTCAATCCATAGGGCCTCATTTAATGATCCTTCCAACATATCACCCCTCCTCACAGCTGGAGTTGTTTCTTTAATCAATACTGTGACCGCCCCTCCTTTCTTTTCCCCTCTCTATCCCATCTGAAAATATCCCGTCAGGCTTGATCTGCAAATTCGCAGATGATACCAAGATGTGTGCGAGTGTTAGGAAGACACTGCTCAACAGCTTCAGGTGGATCTTTATGTCATGTATTCAACTGTCAGTGTAACCCATGGAAAGCTGACCTAAGTTGTACACCTTGAGAACATTGACCACAAGGGCGTGAACTTGTGGGAGACACTCCTCACCTGAACTTTTAGGTATAAAAGGGGAGACTCCACCCACCTTCATCACTTGAGATCTTGGTAATAAAGGTAACTGGTCACAGAGTGACCTTCTATCAAGTATGGGCCTCATGTGCATTTATACTGTATAGTAAGGACATATCATTGGCGACAAGAAACTGGGATCTAAACCATGCGAACATGGCCATTAGCAGCACAGAAGAGAAGTACTGTGTTGGTGATGATTGGGACGACTTTATTGAGAGACTACAGCAAAGTTTTTTGTCACTGAGGAATGGCTGGGACAGGATTCGGCCGACAAATGCAGGGCTCATCTCCTGATGGTTTGTGGATCCAGGGCGTGCTCCCTGATGATGAACCTTCTGGCGCCAGAGAAGCCGGCGGACAAGACATTCGAAGAGCTCAGTAAGTTGATCGGGGAACACTTTAAACCGTCGAGCAGCATGCACATGGCGAGACACCAGTTTTACACACACCAGCGGCGAGAAGGGCAAAGCGTTCCAGACATCGTGGCAGATTCCCGGCGACTGGCGAGCCTATGTAAGTTCCCAGATGCATGCAGGGCGGAGATTCTGCGAGACTTTTTTATTGAGGGCATCGGGCACGCTGGGGTTTTCAGGAAACTGATTGAGACCAAAGACTTGACCTTGGAGGCGGTGACTCTGATAGCCCAGACATTTATCTCAGGGGAGGAAGAGACCAGAATGATGTATGTCAAAAATCTTGGCTCAAATGCGGCAAACAACCAGGGAGTCAACATTGTTGACGCGGCACACAGTTCTCTAGGCAGACAAGGGCAATCGGACATGCCCCAGCATGTAGTCGAATCCAAAGGGGGAATTCAACAGAGACAATGGCTAGCTGAACGGCGATTCATGCCATCGCAATAGACAATGTGGCCAGTAATGGGGCCAGCAACACCTGTTAATGGTGCACTTAAGGACATTTACAGAGACAGTCAGAGACGATCGACTGGTAATGGACCTTTTGTTTCCAATAGCGGGGGTGGAGGCCCAGCCAGAGCTTGTAGGTGTCAGCAATATGCCTGCAGAAACTGCAATGTCAACGGTCACTTGGTGCGTATGTGCAGGAAGCCTGCAGCCAGGTTGATGTACGAGGAGGACGGGCCTGATGTCAGCCCTACGAGGCCAAATGAATACTGGGGGAAATCGCTGGAAGCTGAAGTTCAGCGAGTTCATGTGGAGCACATATAGAGTTCATATACCAGGACACCACCAATAATGATGAAAGTGCTCCTCAATGGCATCCCAGTATTAATGAAGCTAGACATGGGGGCCAGCCAGTCCCTGATGAGTATCAAACAGTTCGAAAGGTTGTGGGTTTCCAAGACCAGGAGGCCAAAATTATTGCCGATTGACGCACAGCTGCGGACATATACAAAGGAGATCATTCCGGTGCTCGGCAGGGCCACGGGAGTCATGACCCACAAAGATTCAGAGAACAGGTTGCCACTCTGGATTGTCCCAGCGGACGGTCCCACACTACTGGGGAGGAGTTGGCTTGCTGTCATGAACTGGAAATGGGGCGATGTCAATGCAATTTCTTCTGTGGAGCGAGTATCATGCTCACAGATCCTGGACACATTTGACTCATTATTTCAACTGGTACCGGCACTTTCATGGGGGCCAAGGTAGTGATTCACATCAACCCGGACGCCAGGCCAGTACACCACAAGGCCAGAACGGTGCCATACGTGATGCGGGAAAAGATAGAATGCGAATTGGACTGCCTGCTGAGGGAAGGCATCATCTCGTCAGTCGAATTCAGTGACTGGGTGAGCCCAATCGTGCCAGTGCTCAAGGCGGATGGGTCGGTCAGGATATATGGCGATGACAAGACCACCATCAATCGGGTGTCACTCCAAGACCAGTAACTGCTACCGAGACCTCTTTGCGACGCTATTTGATGGCAAACTTTTTTCAAAATTGGACCTGACCTCAGCTTACATGACCCAGGAGCTGGCAAGTTAATTGAAGAAGCTGACCACCATGACGACATGCAAGGGATTGTTTGAGTATATTTGGGATTGAGTCCGTTTGGGATTCGTTTGGCCAGTGCGATCTTTCAGCAAAATATGGAAAGCCTCCTCAAGTCGATTCCAAGGACAGTGGTTTTTCAAGACGACACCCTCATCACGGGTCGCAATACTGAAGAACACCTCCACAACCTGGAGGAGGTGCTACGCAGACTGGACCGGGTCGGGCTGCGACTAAAAAAGGCGAAGTGCATCTTCTTAGCTCCAGAGGTAGAATTCCTGGGGAGGAGGGTAGCAGCAGACGGGATCAGACTGATAGAGAATTCAAACAGGCTGCATTCAGACAGGATGTGAGAATTCACAGACCCCAAGCCAAAGCTGCTATGTGCAACTCAGCATGTTGCATTAAGTCATTAATCAACTTGACATTTTAGGACCTTTGGTAGCGAGCCAATTAAAGGTTAACAGTATATCAATTGAGCCAATAGGTCAAAGAAGGCGCGTTCTTTTCTGTAAACTGTGTCAGGTATAAGAACAGCCATTTTGGCCATGTGGCCTCACAAAGACAAAGGAACTGGCAATCAACCAGACGCTTGTTGCTGCTGCCAGAATAAAATGACATTAAAACTGCAACCGGAGTTCGCATTTCATTGAAAATTAAGAGATCTAACAATTTTGGCATCACGAACACGATCGCTGAGGAAAGAAACTGAATTTTGGACATCGGACCTACATACTGAGGTCAGGACTCCTCTTTATAAAAGTCCTCAGTCAAAAGTCTAAATTGGCCTCTCCTTCTACGCGATTCCGAAAGCATCCGGTTTGCGAACCCTCCGGTTGGTAGTCGGCTCGAGGTCCCATAGACCTCTAACTTCGGCGGTGTGTTAGTTAATTAATCACCGACCCACTGATCGGCTGGAAAGCCTACGACTCGAGACCCCAGTAAAGAAATAAGTATTATGGCAGCAGGAGATAAGAGCAAAGAATTGCCTACAACTGTTAAAGGTGGGCAGGCACCACTTGAGGTTTCGATGGATGAAATCCTCCAACAGTTGAAAGAATACATAGAGCAACAATTCGACTTATCTAAAACCTGTGTTAAGATCGAACAAAAGTACGGAACCTCCAAAGGACAATGGTCCTTGGACGAGATTAAAAGGGTCTGGGGAAAAACGACCTGTATGAAAAATAAAGAGCGAATCCGATGGTCCCTAGCCATTATGGGACAGATCCGAAAGCAGAATGAAATTATAATGTGTTCCCAACATGATAGGGACCTGACCAGTACAAAGGACCAATTGCAAGCTGTTTGTGCACAGCTGCAACAGAAAAGACTTGAACTTGAAAAGTCGGAAGTGGAAGTTAAAGATCTTAAAGGTGAAATTAAAGAATGGAAAAAATAATTCGGTCAAGAGACAGTAATAGGAAAAGGAAAATGTATCGGTCAATTCCCAGGGTACCCATGTTTGGATAAATTAAAAGTGCAAACCCGAGGACACGGCCGAGGAATAGATACGGATTCTGAATTCTCTGACGATACAGGGTCGGAGGATGAAGAATTAGGGGTGCGCTTTGCCCCATTTAAAAAAAGACGAGTTGTAGTCAAATCAGAAGAGACTGCGGATGAGGGCGGAACCAAAAAAACGAGGAAAAGCGTGTATGCAGAATACTTATTGCATGATCCGGCAGACCCAGAGAAAATTGATAAATGGTCCAAGAAATTGCCCAATCCAAAGAAAGGGGGAGTGAAAACGTGGGACCAATTGGACCGCTTAAGAAACATATATCAACTTCATCCCTGGGACGGAGTGCAAATTTTGACCATAATGGTGTCAAAAACACAGGGAAGAAAATTGCACGACAAGGTAGAAGAAGCTTTGGGGCAGGATGAGCAAGAATTAAACGCAGGATGGGAGGCGATTAAACACTGGCTGCAAGCCTTTAGTCCAGCTAAAACAGACTGGGGAAAAATTGCAGCCTGCCAACAGAGGAGGTCCTAGAGTATGACGAGCGGTTTCGATGCACGTGGCTTGAACATTCGGGTATGAATAATACAGATGAGGAAATGGATGAACAAGTGTTTGGACCCCTGAAAGCAGCTTTCGTGGCAGGTCTAAAGCCAGAACTGTCCAAAATGCTTAAGGTAGTGTTACCGGACTGGGAAGGTAGAGGAACTACCTTTGCAGCATTGGTGGATCGATGTAACCAATTCGACAGGGATATGGGAGCTAAAGCTGTACAGGCTATGGGATGGAAATCCCAGGATTCCGATAAACAGTTATTAGGAAAATTACCCGGAAAATGTCATTATTGTGGGAAAGAAGGTCACTAGGCCAAGACGTGCAGGGCAAAACAGCAAGGTCGTGGCCGGGGAAGAGGACGCAGCCAGGGATACAATTCAGCCAACAAACTCGGCTTGTCACAAGATAATGACCTCATAGAAGCACTTAAGTGACTGACAATACAACAACAGAAGGAGTTACTTGGGACAGCAAAAAACGATTAGAGCCCGCCCTGGCCCCCCTCCTCACACTAATACAACAAAGGGGAGATGGGCTATATATAACTGAGGGTGGACGATAAGGATGTGGACTGTCTTTTCGACACAGGGGCGGAATTAACATGCTTACCCCTACAATATGCCGTTGGATGGTAGGGCACGTACAGCCTTGGAGTTGGGGGCCATAAAATGGAAATTAAAAGGACAACACCAATACTTATAGGGCTGGGTCCACATGAACTAACCACGCCGGTCTGGATAGGCCCAGTAGATCAACCCCTTTTTGGGAATGGATGTTCTAATCCAAGTAGATTCATCGTTGCATTTCGAGGATGGTCAGGTGGCATGGTCAATGAGAACTTTGAAGAAAGAAGAATTGAAGGAACACCCGATATGGGCTAAAGATAAGAACGATTGTGGCCTACTCCAGATGGAGCCTGCGGAATTTACCGGGACCAAGCCTCCATGCACTAAACACTATCCCATCAGTCCAACTGCCATCGCGGGAATCTTACCGGTTATTCAGCAATTGGAGAAACAAGGGGTGCTTATTAAAACGCATAGCTCCTCCAATAGCCCCGTGTGGCCGGTACAGAAATCTAATGAGACTTGGCGTTTGACTGTCGATTATAGGAAAGCTAACCAGTGTATTGATCAAAAAGCTCCTTTGGTCGCAGATCTCTCCACCATTTTTAATGCCCTCAAACCGGAACATAAATATTTCTCGGTTATAGATCTGGCCAACGGATTTTGGTCAGTGCCTCTGGCACCGGAGGTTCGACAGTGTTTTGCTTTCACAGTCCAAGGACAACAGTATACTTGGACCCGGTTACCGCAGGAGATAAAATTTATGAGTGGGTTCAATATGTTGGGCGATGCACTCTGTCAGATTACTGTCCAGACAGTGAAAGTGAAAATGACCTTACTGTGTGATACAAAACCCATACTCACTTGACAGTTGAAGCATAATCTGTACCATCCACCCAGCGCCACTTCCCTTCTTCAACACGGTCATCGAGTCCAATCCAAAGACTATCCAGTTTACTCTGTTGTAAATATTCCTGTCGGGTAAATAACGATGTAGCTGTGTTAACGGATGTCTTAGCCGTTACCATCACAAGAAGGGGTTGTTAGTTCGGTGACAATAACTGCTTATGATTCACTCATGAGGATTTTTTATAATGAGCTTTATTACACTGATTGATTTGGTCTTTCCATTTATATTAAATAACATGCAAGTAATGCAACCTGGTTCCCAGGCTCCGACCACCTTGAGAGCACGCTCCGACCCTAGAGAACAACACAAGTCCTGGAGCGACCAGCTCCTGCCCACCAGGTCCTGACTCCTGACCCTCAAGAACATTCTGACGTTAAAGGGAACTAGGTTCTATTCTTATACTATAATGCAACTTTGGCCTGTGCCTACATAATACGTGGGTACCAATATGTAGTTTGCAGGTTTAGCTCAGGCTGCATTTTTAGTTGTTTGCCCAGCTTATCTCTTTCAGACCTTCACCTTTGCGCAACCAGTTTTGTTTATAGCACAGCAAGTGCTTAGGCCAAATGTTTATCCCGTACCCTAGACCTGGATGTTTTCATTCTCTGCATTTGTGTTTTCAAACTGCCTGTAAGGTAACTTTGACGGTGTGACACATGAATTGGCGAGGATAGACTGGTGAACGATACTTAAAGGGTTGACGGTGGATAGGCAATGGCAGACATTTAAAGATCACATGGATAAACTTCAACAATTCTACATCCTGTCTGGCATAAAAATAATTGTACATCCTGTCTGGAAGGTGGCTCAACCGTGGCTTACAAGGGAAATTAGGGATAGTGTTAAATCCAAGGAAGAGGCATATAAATTGGCCAGAAAAAGCAGCAAACCTGAGGACTGGGAGAAATTTCGAATTCAGCAGAGGAAGACAAAGGGTTTAATGAGGAGAGGGAAAATAGAATATAAGAGTAAGCTTGCAGGGAACATAAAAACTGACTGCCGAAGCTTCGACAGATACATGAAGAGAAAAAGATTAGTGAAGACAAAAGTAGGTCCTTTACAGTCAGAATCAGGTGAAGTCATAATGGGGAACAAAGAAATGGCAGACCAATTGAACAAATACTTTGGTTCTGTCTTCACTAAGGAAGACACAAATAACCTTCCGGAAATACGAGGGGAACAAAGGTCTAGCGAGAAGGAGGAACTAAAGGAAATCCTTATTAGTCAGGAAATTGTGTTAGGGAAATTGATGGGATTGAAGGCCGATAAATCCCCAGGGTCTGTTAGTCTGCATCCCAGAGTACTTAAGGAAGTGGCCCTAGAAATAGTGGATACATTGGTGGTCATTTTCCAACACTCTGGATCAGTTCCTATGGACTGGAGGGTAGCTAAAGTAACCCGACTTTTTAAAAAAGGAGGGAGAGAGAAAACAGGGATTTATTGCCCGGTCAGCCTGACATCAGTGGTGGGAAAAATATTGGAATCAATTATTACATATGTAATGGCAGCACATTTGGAAATCAGTGACAGGATCAGTCTAAGTCAGCATGGATTTATGAAAGGGAAATCATGCTTGCCAAATCTTCTAGAAATTTTTGAGGATGTAACTAGTAGAGTGGACAAGGGAGAGCCAGTGAATGTGGTGTATTTAGACTTTCAAAAGGCTTTTGACAAGGTCCCACATAAGAGATTAGTCTGCAAAATGAAAGCACATGGTATTGAGGGTAATGTACTGACGTGGATAGAGAACTGGTTGGCAGACAGGAAGCAGAGAGTCGGAATAAACAGGTCCTTCTCAGAATGGCAGGCAGTGACTAGTGGGGTACCACAAGGTTCAGTGCTGGGACCCCAGCTATTTATAATATACATTAATGATTTAGACAAAGGAATTTAATGTAATATTTCCAAGTTTGTAGATGACACCAAGCTGGGTGGCAGTGTGAGCTGTGAGGAGGATGCTAAGAGGCTGCAGGGTGACTTGGACAGGTTTGGTGAGTGGGCAAATACATGGCAGATGCGGTATAATGTGGATAAATGTAAGGTTATCCACTTTGGTGGTAAAAACAGGAGGGCTGATTATTATCTGAATGGTGACAGATTGGTAAAGGGGGAGGTGCAACAAGACCTGAGTGTCATGGTACATCAGTCATTGAAGGTTGGCATGCAGGTACAGCAGGCAGTGAAGAAGGCATGTTGGCCTTCATAGCGAGAGGATTTGAGGATCGGAGCAGGGAGGTCCTACTACAGTTGTACAGAGCATTGGTGAGGCCACACCTTGAATATTGTGTACAGTTATGGTCTCCTAATCTGAGGAAGGACATTCTTGCTATTGAGCGAGTGCAGCGAAAGTTCACCAGACTGATTCCCGGGATGACAGGACTGACATATGAAGAAAGACTGAATCAACTAGGCTTGTATTCAATGGAATTTAGAAGAATAAGAGGGGATCTCAGAGAAACAGGTTAGATGCAGGAAGAATGTTCCCGATGTTGGGGAAGTCCAGAAGCAGGGGTCACAGTCTCAGGATAAGGGGTAAGCCATTTAAGACCGAGATGAGGAGAAACTTCTTCTCTCAGAGAGTTGTGGGCATGTGAAATTCTCCACCACAGAAAGTTGTTGGGGCCAGTTCGTTCGGGAGTCAGATGTGGCCCTCACGGCTAAAGGGATCAAGGGTTATGGAGAGAAAGCAGGAATAGGGTACTGAAATGCATGGTCAGCCATGATCATATTGAATGGTGGTGCAGGCTTGAAGGGCTGATTGGCCTACTCCTGCACCTATTTTCTATGTTTTCTATGTTTTCCATGTTATTCATATATAGAGACATGATTAAGATTTCCCCTTTCTCTACAACTAAAAATGCTAAAAGGAATCATAGAATGGTTACAGCACAGAAAAAGACTATTCAGCCCGTCGAGCCTGTGCCAACTCTCTGCAAGAATACCTCAGCTAGTCCCACCCCACCACCCTTTTTCCGTAACACTGCTAATTTTTTTATTTTAGGTTCTTATCGAACTCCCTTTTAAAAGCTGCGATTGAGTTTGCCTCCAGGGTTATGGGAAAAGGGTGGGGGAGTGGGACTAGCTGAGGTATTCTTGCAGAGAGTTGGCACAGGCTTGACGGGCCAAATAACCTTTTTCTGTGCTGTAACCATTCTATGATTTCTTTCAGGCAGTGCATTCCAGATCCAAACCACTCGCCATGTAAAAATGTTTTTTCGAATGTCGCCTTTGGTTCTTTTGCCAATCACCTTAAATCTGTGTCCTCTGGTTCTCAACCCTTCTGCATATGGGAACAGTTTCTCTCTATCTGTCCAAATCCCTCATGATTTTGAACACCTCTTTCAAATCTCCTCTCAATCTTCTCTGCTCTAAGGAGAACAACCCCAGCTTCTCCAGGCTATCCACATAATTGAAACCCCTCATCCCTGGAATCATTCTTGTAAATCTTTTCTGCACCCTCTCGAAGGCCTTCTCATCCTTCCTAACGTGCAGTGCCTAGAATTGGACACAATACTCTAGTTGAGGCCGAACCAGCGTTTTATAAATTCTATCATAGTATGATCACTCTTCCCCAGAGGCTCCTTTACTACAAGGTTATTAATTAACCCTCTCTCATTGCACAATACTAGATCTAAAATACCTGTTCCCTAATTGGTTCCTCAACATACCAATCTAGAAAACTATCTGGAATGCATTTCATGAACTCATCTTCCGTAGTTACTGCAAATTCGGTTTGCCCAGCCTATTTGAAAATTAAAGTCCCCATGATTCTTGTATTAACCTTGTTGCATGAACCTCTAATTTCCTGATTTATAATCTGCATAACAGTGCACCTGCTGTTAGGGGACTATAAACTACTCCCACCAATGTTTTCTGCCCCTTGTTGTTTCTTAGCTCCAGTCAAAGTGATTCTATATCTTAAATTTCCAAGCTAAGATCCTTTCTCTTGACTGTCTTTATCCCATCCTTTATCATTATAGCTATTACTCCAAGTGTCCTATGCATCTCTTGGATGGGATGTTAAAATGTTACAAATCTCAAACCCAAACCAAACACACCTCGAACCCGCCCACTTCCGGGTTGATTAGAGGCTCCCAGGAGGTGGGTTGGCCATTTAGATATTATAATGAGGCTGCGTGCCTTAGATTTAATCACCATTTTAAAATTAACATGGTAGTTAAAGGGAGGCGAGGACTACTGGATCCAGCTGGTAAATGCCTTACAAGTATCTTTCTATTTACCGACTGGATCCAGCTCAACTACGACCCCACACATACATAAGAAATAGCAGCAGGAGTAGGCCATTCAATAAGATCATGGCTGATCTCATCCTGGCCTCAACTCCACTTCCCCGCCTGCACCCCATAACCCTTGACTCCCTTATCATTCATAAATCTGTCTACCTACACCTTAAATATATTCAATGACCCAGCCTCCACAGCAACCTGGTGTAGAGAATTTCAAAGATTCACGACCCTCTGAGAGAAGAAATTCCTCCTTATTTCTGTCTTAAATGGACGACCCATTATTCTGAAACTATGTCCCCTATGTTATGTCTTGAATAAAGAGTCAGACTAGATGCTGCAAGCTCAAAGTAAGGTGTGACCGTAGTCCTTTATTACAGATCTCAGAGTGCCTCTCCAGCCTGCGAGGCCTCCTTATATACAGGTGCTCCCAAGGGATTGTGGGCTCCCTTGGGACTCCAGGGGATAAGCCCTCTGGTGGTTAGACAAGGTATTTATAGGTTTACATACATAACACCCTATGTTCTAGATTCCCCCATGAGGGGAAACATCCTCTCTGCATCTACCCTGTCAAGCCCCCTCAGAATCTTATATATTTCAATAAGATCACCTCTCACTCTTCTAAACTCCAATGAGCATAGGCCCAACCTGCTCAACCTTTCTTCATATCACAACCCCTTCATCTCAGGAATCAATCTCGTGAACCTTTTCTGAACTGCCTCCAATGCAAGTATATCCTTTCTGAAATGAGGAGACCAAAACTGTACGCAGTACTCCAGGTGTGGTCTTACCAACACCCTGTACAGTTGGAGCAGGACTTCCCTGCTTTTATACTCCATCCACCTTGCAATAAAGGCCAACATTCTATTTGCCTTTCTGATTAGTTGCTATACCTGCATGCTAACTTTTTGTGTTTCATGTACAAGGACCCCCAGATCTCTCTGTACTGCAGCATTTTGTAATCTCTCCCCATTTAAATCGTAATTTGCTTTTTTATTTTTCCAACCAAAGTGGATAAGCTCACATTTTCCAACATTATACTCCGTCTGCCAAATTTTTGCCCACTCACTATAGCCCTTTGGAGATTCTTTACGGCCTCTTCACAACTTGTTTTCCCACCTATCTTTGTATTGTCAGCAAATTTGGCTATGTTACACTCGGTCTCTTCATCTAAGTCATCACTTTAAATTATAAATAGTTGAGGTCCCAGCACTGATCCCTGTGGCACCCCACTAGTTACAGTTTGCTAACTGGAAAATGACCCATTTATCCCGAATCTCTGTTTTCTGTTAGTTAGCCAATCCTCTATCCATGTCAACATATTACCCCCAACCCCGTGAGCTCATATTGTGCCGTAATCTTTTATGTAGCACCTTATCGAATGCTTTCTGGAAATCCAAATACATGCCATCTACTGGTTCCCCTTTATCCACGCTGTCCGTTACATCCTCAAAGAACTCCAGCAAATTTGTCAAACATGATTTCCCTTTCATAATACCATGCTTGACTGCATTTTGATTTTCTAAATGTCCTGCTACTACTTCCTTCCGACACCTACCCCACCCCTACGGTTGAACTCCCACACAGCCACTATCTCCCACCAACCCGATCCTTCCGATTTCTCCAACCCCCGTGATTACCCCTCCAACCCCTGATCTGTAATCCCCCAGCCTTTCTGATCGTTGCCTCCGGCCCCTCGATGTGTCCTGAGACACCCTGCCTGATGTGACTGCACCCGCCTGAGGCCCGCCCACAGATATGTCTCTACCCCACCTCCGCCCCTCGCCGCACTCCCCCCACCATTCTCCCCCACCCCCCTCCGCCGATGTGTCTCTGCCCACCCACCCGCCATGTCTCCGACTCTCCGATCGATCCACGGCCACCAGCCCATGATTTCACCTTCCCTCCTCTCCACTCCCCGTCAGGCCTTCCCATTGACAGCCAGCCAGCCTCTCAATTTTGCTGGATGCCGCCAGGAAACGGAAACAAAAAATGTTTATTAGGCCTTGCCATTAAATTTTGCAAATCCCGGGGGGAAATTCATTCTTTCTTATTTCCCGAAAGCAAAACAGCATCCCCTACTCCCCATTCCCTATCCTCCTCCGAGCTAATATCAGGGCCAATATGTCTCGCACACGGGAATTGGCTCGCACATTTCTGAGTGTTCTCTAAACATTTTTCAGAGTTTGCTGGATAAAGGCTAAATCCCAGAGGACTGGGAAATAGCAAATGTGGCTTCCATTTCCAAACAATGGGCTGAAGCGTGACTCCTAAGTATAAGTCCTACATCCATTGTTGGGAAATTGAAAGTTTTATGAGTGATAATATAAGCGAATATCTTGAGGGGCAGAAAACAATCCGAGATGGTCAGCATGGTTTTAGGAATGGGATGTTCTGCTTGATGAGTTAATTAGCATTCTTTTAGCAGATAACAGACCTAGTAGATAGGAGAGACCATGGATGTTATCTACTTGGATATTATAAAGGCCTTTGATACATAATAGGCAACTACATAAAGCCCAAGGGATGGATGGGAATGTATTAAAATGGATTGGCAAATGGTGGATAGACAACAACAAGTAGTAGAGGATGGGCAAGTATCTGGTCGGTGACCAGTTACCAGTGGAGTGCCAGCGGGTTCAGTGTTGGGGCCACGGTTGTTTGTAAGTTTTCTAAATAATTTTGAGGAAGGAATTGTGTCCAACGTGTTCAAATTTTCAGCCAATACCAAATTACGTGAAGGAAAATTAATATCAATGCGCACAAATTCAAAAATATCTTGCCAAGCTCGATCAGTTGGCAGAGAAATGGCAGATGCAGTTTAATACAGGGAAATGTAAGGTAAGATTTCGCCCAATGCCATTGGTTGATGTAGATTATGGGATAAATGGGAATATATTTGAAGTATTGGACCAGAATAGAGATCCAGATATCAATCCAACAAATTGGCGATCGCCATTGCCTTCAAAGGCTGGCTGGCTGAGTGGCATCAACAAAACTTTAACGGCTGAGGAGAATCTGTCAATGTCGTGGCACAAATGATCCAGCAAATTATGTAGGATGACAAATCTCGGTCGCGCTATTATTTACTGGATTCTTGAGGTTGACGTAATAGCGCACTCCATGAATGTATCATTACTAGTGCAAGTCCCCAACAATTTCAGCCCCTTATTTATAATGTAGGAGTAAAAACTGTAACAAACAATCTGCCGTAAATGAGACTGAAATTTGACAGCCAGTGAATATAATAAAAAGATAGCTCCTACCTGCTCCTCAGCACTGTTAATGACAACAAGATTGGCATCCATTGATTTACAGGATTCCTGGGCTTCATTCCAAGTTTTTTTACTTGTTGAAAAGTAATAAAGTTTTTGATTGAACAGGCTCCATTGGTTGGGACCCTGGGAACGAGTCTCTGCGAAGTACAGAAATAGGATAGAACAGATCAATGCAGAGCAGGAGAGATGTTGCAGGAGAGAGGGCTTTAGATTCCCGAGGTCCCACCTCCTTCTGGGGAGTCGGGACCTGTACAAGTCGACGGGTTCCACCTCAACAACGCTGGGACCAATATCCTCGCAGGGAGATTTGTTATTGCTGCTGCGGAGGGTTTAAACTAGCTTGGCAGAGGGGTGCAAACCTGGGCATAGATTCAGAGGGAGAGAATGCAAGATGGAAATGGAAGCAGTAAATTAGCATGTGGGTTTGGACGGCAAAGGAAACAAAGGCTAGAAAATAGATAAGAAGTTTGGCAGTGCTTTAAGGAGTCTAGTAAATAAGTCGGATGAGAGCACAGACAGACATGTAGAAGGATGATATTGTAGTTATTACTGAAACATGACTGAAAGAAGGGCAGGAATGGCAGCTCAACATTCCTGGTTACAGGGTTTTCAGATGAGATAGAATCAAAGACATTTACAGCACGGAAGGAGGCCATTTCGGCTAATTGTGTCCACGCCAGCCGACCAAGAGCAATCCAGCCTAATCCCACTTTCCAGTTCTTGGTCCGTAGCTCTGCAGGTTATGCCACTTTAAGTACACATCCAAGTATTTTTTTAAAGTGGTGAGGGTTTCTGCCTCTACCACCCTTTCAGGCAGTTAGTTCCAGACCCCCAACACCCTCTGTGTGAAGAAATTTCCCCACATATTTCCTCTAGACCTCCCTCCAATTACTTTAAATCTATGCCCCCTGGTTGTTGACCCCCTCAGCCAAGAGAAACAGGTCCTTCCTATCCATTCTATCCAGGCCCCTCATAATTTTATACACATCAATCAGATTTCCCCTCAGCCTCCTCTGTTCCAAAGAAAACAGACCCAGCATTTCCAATCATTCCTCATAGCCAAAATTCTCTAATCCAGGCAACATTCTTGTAAATCTCCTCTGCAGCCTTTCCTGTAATGTGGAGACCAGAACTGCACGCAGTACTCCAGCTGTGGCCTAACCAGTGTTGTATACAGTTCCAACATGACGTCCTTGCTGTTGTACTCAAGGCCTCAACTAATAAAGGCAAGTATTCCATATGCCATCTTAACCATCTTATCTACCTGGCCTGCTACCTTCAGGGATCTATGGACCTGCACTCCAAGGTCCCTTTGTTCATCTACATTTTTTAGTGTCATACCATTTATTGTGTATTCCCTTGCCTTGTTAGATCTCCCCAAATGCATTAGATCGCACTTATCCGGAATGAATTCCATTTGCCACTGTTCTGCCCACCTGACCAGTACATTGATGTCTTCCTGCAGTCCACAGCTTTCATCTTCATTATCAACCACACACTCTATTTTAGTGTCATCTGAAAACTTCATAATCATACCCCCATCATTCCAGTGCAGGTCATTGATATATATCACAAAAGGCAGGGGACTGTAAGGGATGGTCCCAGGGGTCAGGTTCACCTCTGACCTACTTGAGCGGTTCGAATCGCTCCCACTCCCTTGGGTTCTTGACTCCGGGTTTATTTGGGGGCTGTGATAAAGTGCAAAGGACAACAGGTTTGATGCAAAGAACTTTGATTTTATTACAGACAAGAAAATACAATGTCAAACTTATAATCACTCTAATAAAGAACAATACATTACACATTCAAAGGGGGTTACAGTAAAAATTACACCTCTCACCTCCCAATACCTAATCCTAGCTTGGTTAGACTCCAGGGCAGGCAGGGACTATGCTTACCAATCCTTTCTGGTCAGTTAGCGGTAGTTCGCAATTTCGGGGTTCGTTGAATTCTGTAGGTGCTGCTTGCCGTACCCCGAATGTCGGAGAAGACTTCTTACTGTGCAATCTTCAGTTGGGTTGAGTCCGCTGATGCGGTAAGGCGCGTTTTGGACTTATGGGGTAATAATCTGGTTTCCTTCGTTAGAAATAGGTTCAAAGTCTCTTTCGGTAATGTTTTCATCTATTGGTAGTCAGGACTTAGATTGTAGAGTGGAAACTTTCGATTTTTCGGTTTCTTTCTGTTGGAGTTTTGTTTCGATTTTGGTCAATCGCTGTGGTTTTTCGGTGGTACCAAGTTGGCTCTGGTTGGTTGCTGTCGCGATGGTGATGTTCTTCCTTCCTTTTGGACTTCAGGACTTCAAGGCTGGAGAACTGTCGCGTTGGTTTCTCTCCTTTCTTGATGACATAGGCACAGTATGGCACATGCGTAGTATGGCACCTGGCGTAGTATGGCATACCCTTTGTTAAAACAGGAGGCCAGTTATACGGTTTGACTTGTCCGAATCTTCGCACCAAATCAGTCTCAAATTCTTTGTTTAAATTTGGCAGGCTTGACATTTCTTTGTAATATTTTGGAGGGCTCATTAAAAGTTAATGTCTTGGGTGGGTGGTTCTTCTAATTCTGTTTCCTGATGGAAATATTAGCTTGGTAATGTCCTTTTGTGCTTGGTTTTTGCATACAGGCTGAAATGGGCCCTTTGTTCTTATTCATGTTGAAGATGGCTTTTCTCAGTTTAGTTTGATGGCTGGCCATCTCTGAGTTATTGTTGAAATGTTAATACCTCTTGTGGAGAAGGGTTTTCGAATATCCATTTCTCCATACAATTTACCTTAGTCACAACACCCAGACAGTTCCAATAATCAAGCTGGCTCCTTCAGATCCTTAGGCCCGCCCACAGACATGAATTTGTCTTGTAAAAGTTCAAAGTTCGATTGAAGTTCGTAGTTTCTTCCATAAGCACTTTAGGATTTCAAACTTTCTGGTAGATAGTCCAAAATTAAATTTCCTTTCCAATGAGTCTAAACACTGGCGGGTTCCTGTGAATTTTGACCTTTCAGGACCCAGCACTGAACCCTGCGGAACCCCACAGGATTCAGCCTTCCAGTTACAAAAACACCCATCAAACTTTACCCTCTGCTTCCTGCCTCTGGCCAATTTTGGATCCAACTTGCCACTTTCCCCTCGATCTCATGTGCTACTACTTTGGTGGCCCGTCTGCCATGTGGGACCTTGTCAAACGCTTTGCTAAAATCCATATACACTACATCATATATACTGCCCTTATTGTCCCTCCTGGTTACCTCCTTGAAAAATTCAATCAAGTTAGTCAGACACCACCTTTCCTTGACAAACCCATGCTGACTGCTCTTAATTAATCCGTGTCCTTCCAAATGAAGGTTTATCCTGTCCCTCAGGAATTTTTCCAATAATTTTCCGACCACCAAGGGGTATAAAAAGAAGGTGGGGGTCACAATATTGGCTAAAGAAACAATTACAGCTGTGAGGAGGGAGGGATGATATGTTAGAAGGATCCTCAAATGAGGCCATATGGGTTGAAATGAAGAATAAAAAAGGGACAATCACACTCCTGGGAGTATACTATAAACCCCCAAATAATCAGAGGGAGTTAGAAGAGCAAATATGTAGGCTAGTTTCTGAGAAGTGCAAAAGCAATAGGGGATTTCAAACAATAGGGAGAGAGAAAACAGGGAACTACAGATCGGTTAGCCTGACATCAGTAGTAGGGAAAATGCTGGAGTCTATTATAAAGGATGTGATAACGGCACAATTAGATAATATCAACGCGATTAAAAAAGTCAACTTGGATTTATGAAAGGAAAATCATGTTTGACAAACTAACTGGATTTTTGATGAATAACTGATAGAATAGATAAGGGAGAACCAGTGGATGTAGTGTATCTGGACTTTCAGAAAGCCTTTGATAAAGTCCCACATAAGAGGTTAGTGTGCAAAATTAAAGCACATAAGATTGGGGGTAATGTATTGGCATGGATTGAAAATTGGTTAACTGACAGGAAACAGAGAGTAGGAATAAACGGGTCTTTTTCGGGGTAGCGAGCAGTGACTAGTGGGGTACCACAGGGATCAGTGCTTGGGCCCCAGCTATTCACAATATATATAAATGATTTGGATGAAGGAAACAAATGTAATATTTCTAAGTTTGCTGACAACACCAAACTAGGTGGGATTGTGAGTTGTGAGGAGGATGCAAAGACGCTGCAAGGCGATTTAGATAGGTTGAGTGAGTGGGCAAACACATGGCAGATGCAGTATAACGTGGATAAATGTCCACTTTGGTAGGAAAAACATAAGGACAAAGTATTATTTAAATGGTGATGGCTTGGGAAGTGTCGATGTACAGAGGGACCTGTGTGTCCTTGCACACCAGTCATTGAAAGCAAACATGCAGGTGCAGCAAGCAGTTAGGAAGGCAAATGGTATGTTGGCCTTCATTGCAAGAGAATTTGAGTATAGGAGCAAGGATGTTTCACAACAGTTAGTCAGGGCCTTGGTAAGACCATACCTGTAGTATTGTGTGCAGTTTTAGTCTCTGTCATATATGTATACTCTGTACATACTATGCTGGTACCACTAGAGGGTGCAACTGTGGGAGGCCCAGGCAGCAGCTGTAAAAAAAGGCTAGTCACCATATTGCTGCCTCACTCTGGGTTACATTAAAGAGACTATGGTCACAGCAGTTCAAGCACAGCACTAGGCCTCGTGGAGACATTCTACAGATAAGCAGAGACACATTTGTCTCCTTGCCTCAGAAGGGATATACTTGCCATAGAGGGAGTGCAGCGAAGGTTCACCAGACTGATTCCTGGGGTGGCAGGACTGTCGTTTGAGGAGAGATTGGGTCGACTAAGCCTGTATTCACTGGAGTTTAGAAGAATGAGAGGGGATCTCATTGAGACGTATAAAATTCTGACTGGGTTGGACAGACTGGATGCGGGGAGGATGTTTCCCCTGGCTGGGAAGTCTCGAACAAGGGGTCACAGTCTCAGGATGCCGGGTAGGAAATTTAGGACCGAGATGAGGAGAAACTTTTTCTCTCAGAGGGTGGTGAACCTGTGGAATTCTCTACCACAGAAAGCTGTGGAAGCCAAGTCACTGAATATATTTGAGAGGGAGATAGATAGATTTCTAGAAACAAAAGGCATCAAGGGGTATGGGGAAAAAGCGGGAACATGGTGTTGAGATAGAGGATTAGCCATGATCGTATTGAATGGCGGTGCAGACTCGAAGGGCCGAATGGCCTACTACTGCTCCTAGTTTCTATGTCTATGACTGATCTGATCCTTGCCTTTCCTGTCTGCATCCCCATAACCCTTGACTCCCTTATCTTTCAAAAATCTGTCTATCTCCACCTTAAATATATTCAATGACCCAGCCTCCACAGCTCTCTAAGACAGAGAATGCCAGAGATTCACGACCCTCTGAGAGAAGAAATTCCTCCTTATTTCCATTTAAATGGGCGACCAATTATTCTGAAACTATACCCCCTAGTTCGATATTCCCCCATGAGAGGAAACATCCTCTCTGCATCGACCCTGCCAAGCCCCCTCAAAATCTTATACATTTCAATAAGATCATTTCTAAGTCTTCTAAATTCCAATGGGTATAGGCCCAACCTGCTCAACCTTTCTTCATATCACAACCCCTTCATCTCAGGAATCAACCTCGTGAACACAGAAACATAGAAAATAGGTGCAGGAGTAGGCCATTCGGCCCTTCGAGCCTGCACCACCATTCAAAACGATCATGGCTGATCATGCAACCTCAGTACCCCATTCCTGCTTTCTCTCCATACCCCTTGATCCCTTTAGCCATAAGGGCCACATCTAACTCCCTTTTGAATATATCGAACGAACTGGCCTCAACAACTTTCTGTGGTCGAGAGTTCCACAGGTTCACAATTCTCTGAGTAAAGAAGTTTCTCCTCATCTTGGTCCTAAACGGCTTACCCCTTATCCTTAGACTGTGACCCCTGGTTCTGGACTTCCCCAACATTGGGAACATTCTTCCTGTAGCTAACCTATCCAATCCCGTCAGAATTTTATATGTTTCTATGAGATCCCCTCTCATTCTTCTAAATTCCAGTGAATATAAGCCCAGTCGATCCAGTCTTTCTTCATATGTCAGTTCTGCCATCCCGGGAATAAGTCTGGTGAACCTTCGCTGCACTCCCTCAATAGCAAGAATGTTCTTCCTCAGAATAGGAGATCAAAACTGTACACAATATTCAAGGTGTGGCCTCACCAAGGCCCTATACAACTGCAGTAAGACCTCCCTGCTCCTATACTCAATTCCTCTCACTATGAAGACCAACATGCCATTTGCCTTCTTTACTGCCCGCTGTACCTGCATGCCAACTTTCAATGACTGATGTACTGTGACACCCAGGTCACGTTGCACCTCCCCTTTTCCGAATCTATCACCATTCAGATAATATTCTGCCTTCCTGTTTTTGCTACCAAAGTGGATAACCTCACATTTATCTACATTATACTGCATCTACCATGCATTTGCCCACTCACCTACCCTGTCCAAGTCAACCTGCAGCCTCGTAGCATCCTCCTCACAGCTCACACTGCCACCCAGCTTAGTGTCATCTGCAAACTTGGAGATATTACATTCAATTCCTTCGTCCAAATCGTTAATGTATATTGTACATAGCTGGTGTCGCAGCACTGAACCTTGTGGTACCCCACTAGTCACTGCCTGCCATTCTGAAAAGGACCCGTTTATTCCTACTCTTTGCTTCCTGTCTGCCAACCAGTTCTCTATCCACATCAATACATTACCCCAATACAATGTGCTTTAATTTTGCACACTCTCTTGTGTGGGACTTTGTCAAAAGACTTTTGAAAGTCCAAATATACCATATCCACTGGTTCTCCCTTGTCCACGCTACTAGTTACATCCTCAAAAAATTCTAGAAAATTTGTCAAGCATGGTTTCCCTTTCATAAATCCATGCTGACTTGGACCGATCTTGTCACTGCTTTCCAAATGCGCTGTTAGTACATCTTTAATAATTGATTCCAATATTTTCCACACTACCGATGTCAGGCTAACCGGTCTATAATTCCCTGTTTTTAAAAAGTGGGGTTACATTAGCTACCCTCCAATCCATAGCAACTGATCCAGAGTCTATAGAATGTTGGAAAATGACCACCAATGCATCCACTATTTCTCGGGCCACTTCCTTAATTACTCTGGGATGCATACTATCAGGCCCTAGGGATTTATCGGCCTTCAATCCCATCAATTTTCCGAATAAAATTTCCCGACTAATAAGGATTTCCTTCAGTTCCTCCTTCTCGCTAGAACCTTGGTCCCCTAGTATTTCCGGAAGGTTATTTGTGTCTTCCTTCGTGAAGACAGAACCAAAGTATTTGTTCAATTGATCTGCCATTTCTTTGTTCCCCATTATAAATTCACCTGATTCTGACTGCAAGGGACCTACATTTGTTTTCACTAATCTTTTTCTCTTCACATATCAATAGAAGCTTTTGCAGTCAGTTTTTATGTTCCCTGCAACCTTATGCTCATACTCTATTTTCCCCCTCCTAATTAAACCCTTTGTCCTCCTCTGCTGAATTCTAAATTTCTCCCAGTCCTCAGGTTTGCTGCTTTTTCTGGTCAATTTATATGCCTCTTCCTTGGATTTAATGCTATCCCTAATTTCCCTTGTTAGCCACGGTTGAACCACCTTCTCTGTTTTAATTTTACTCCAGACAAGGATGTACAATAACTTCTCTGTACAGCCTCCAATGCAAATATATCCCTTCTTAAATAAGGAGACCAAAACTGCATGCAATACTCCAGGTGTGGTCTTACCAATGCCCTGTACATTTGTAGCAGGACTTCCCTACTTTTATACTCCATCCCCCTTGCAATAAAGGCCAACATTCTAGTTGCCTTCCTAATTACTTGCTGTACCTGCAAACTAACTTTTTGTGTTTCATGTGCAACGACCCCAGATCCCACTGTACCACCGCATTTTGTAATCTCTGCACATTTAAATAATAATTTACTTTTTATTTGTCCTACCAAAGTTGATAACCTCACATTTTCCCACAATTTACTCCATCTGCCAAATTTTTGCTCACTCACTTAGCCTGTTATATATCCCTTTGTTGATTTTTTGCATCCTCCTCATAACTTGCTTTCCTACCGACCTTTGTATCATCAGCAAATTTGCCGACATTACACTCAGTCCCTTCATCCAAATCATTAATATAAATTGTAAATGGTTGAGGGCCCAGCACTGATCCATGCGGCACCCAGCTATTTATAGATTGCCAACCTGAAAATGACTCATTTATCCCGACTCTCTGCTTTCTGTTAGTCAGCCAATCCTCTATCCATGCTAATATATTACCGCCAATTCTGTGAGCTCTTATCTTGTGCAGGATACCTGTAGAACCTATTACTGTCTGTTTTTATATTTCTTGCTAGTTTACTCTCATAAGCTATCTTCTCTCTATCATTATTTTTATTCGTCCTTTGCCGGTTTCTAAAAATTTCCCAACCCTCTGGCCTTCCTCTGTTCTTTGCAACGTTGTATGCCATTGCTTTCAATTTGATACCATCCTTTACTTCCTTAATTAGCCACGGATGGTTCATCCTTCTCTTAGAGTCTTTCTTTCTCACTGGAGGCTTGGGCCTCAGCTGTTCACAATCTATATCAATGATTTGGATGAGGGGACCAAATGTAATCTCTCCAAGTTTGCTGGTGATACAAAGCTAGGTGGGAATGTAAGTTGTGAGGAGGATGCAAAGAGGCTTCAAGGGGATACAGACAGGCTAAGTGAGTGGGCAAGAACGTGGCAAATGGAATATAAGGTGGAGAAACGTGAAGTTATCCACTTTGGTAGGGAAAATAGAAAAGCAGAGGGTTAGACTTTCCTTAAAGCCCCCCACTGGTGAAAATTTCCATAAAAAAGGTAAAAAAATACCACCGGCGAGAAAATGGATCTTTCACCAAGATTCTCGGCGGTTAAAGGCGAAACTAGATAAAATAGACGGTTCTTACCGGACTGGACGGTAAGTACTTAAAATTTAGACAAAGGCTGAAGTTGGGCCGAGGGAGGGGGGAAAACTCAAAAATAGTTTTTTAATTAAACAAAAAATAAAAAGTTAGAAAACATTCTCAAGACCCTTTTTAATGTAATCGTCGTTATAGAATTTTGAAACTAATTATAAAAAACCTGTAACTTCCCTTTCTTTGCAGGATACTCACCGACCGCCCTGTTTCCGACAGCGTTTCGTGGGCGGTTCCTCGGCGGTGTGTATGGTCCCCGTTGAGGCAAAACTTGGATCATGGCGGTTTCCTCGACGGTGCACACAGATGCACGGAGGCGGTTTGCTCCCCAGCGGTATTTTCAAAATGTCAGTGGAACTCTTTATAAAATAAAGAGGAAACTTTCGCCAGGCGGTTTTTCACCAAAAAAGAGCTGTACCACCGAGAAAACCGCTGAAAATGAAGAGAAACGTCCAGCCCAGAGTATTTTATAAACGGTGAGAGATTGCGAAATGTTGGTATTCAGAGGGACCTGGGTGTCCTTGTACAAGAATCATTGAAAGTTAATATGCAGGTACAGCAGGTACAGCAGACAGGGACAATTAAGAAAACAAATGGTATGATAGCCTTTCTTACAAGAGGATTTGAGTATGAGAGTAAAGGGGGCTGAAATTCAGGGTCCCGATAAGGCCCGTTCCCGCCGGAATGTGGCGGCCAGGAGGCGGAATCAATGGCTGCCGCTTTGGAGTCGAATGGCCGCCACGAGCGATATTTAGCGCGGGAGTTATTGGGGCGGTACCCACTTCCGCCCCGATCACCTGACTCCCGCGGCGGTATGGAGCTTGCGCCCATGATGACGCAATCAGAATGCACAGCACTGCCGCTCCGGCTCCTATATTCAGTAAAAAAGCTGCCTATTTACTGACACTGCCCCCGCCAGCTTTTTAAGTCGGTGCACTTTGCCGGGCAGCTCGAGACCACCAGCGGAGGAGAAAGGAGGTGTGTTGGGAACGGGTTTTTGTTGACCAAAATTTTGCGGAGTTCTTTGTCGAGATTTGCAAAAACAGCAGCGGATTTCTGAGAAGTTTTGGAGAGTTTGGAAAAGTTTTTCGTTCTCAGTGATTAGTCGTGGCCTGTGGGCGTCATTCTCTGCTCCACAGAGGCCTCCTAGTGAGAATCGGGCCTGCAGGCTTAATGGGCTCAGTGTTAGCAGGGAGGCACACAGGAGAAGGCAGCACCGTCAGCAATGTGTCCAGAGGCAGTGGGCAAGGGAGGCAGCAGCCATGGCAACCCAACATGGAGAAGGGCCTGCACATAGTCATGAACTCATTGAATGGCGGTGCAGGCTAGAAGGGCCGAATGGCCTACTCCTGCACCTATTTTCTATGTTTCTAGTCACAGACCTCAACGTCGAGAGGCTGGCCAGGAGGGAGATGGCGTGAGGAGGAGGATCAGGTATGCTGACTCCCTGCACCAGATAGTGGGCGAGGAGCCTTGGCAGCAGCAGCCTACAGAGGCTCAGGAACATCAGCAGGAAGAGGGAGAAGGCGCTCAGCCAGCTGCCATCGGAGTGGCCCAACACAGACCTGTGGCAAGGAGGACCTACAGTGCAAGGGTGTACCGCCATCAGTTTTCCTTCCTGGAGCACAGTGATGAGCAATGTGTGCGAAGGCTCCGATTTAGGAAGGACACCCTGAGGGAGCTGTGCAATTTACTGCGGCCAGATCTGGAGCCTCACATAAGGCTGAGGACAGCTGAGGCTCAGCAGTGAAACAAAAGTGACCATAGCTCTCAACTTCTACGCTGCTGCTCTTTCCAGTCTGATTTCTGATATATCACAATTCTCCACCCTTCGTTCCATCCGGCAGGTAACCGATGCTCTCTATGAGAGAAGACTGCAATATATCTCCTTCCCGTAGACCAGGGAGAAGCAGGTGGAGCGGCAGGCTGGATTAGTACAGATTGCAGGTGTAGGGGGCCATCGATTGCACACACGTCGGAATGAGGGCGCCACAAAATCCTCTTGGTGCCTGGCCGCTGGCCTGGTCAAAACCTTCCCTGGTGGCCCAGTGGACCTAACTAAAAACTTTGCAGAGTTCGCAATGACTCCCGCTTTAACTGAAGGGGAGGGACGTTGTGATGATTTTTTTCTTCAGATTCTCCACCCCATGGATTGGGGCAGAGAAAAACTTTAAAAAATGGTCGGTGTGCCCGTTTGGGTCGGGGCTCAATTTCAGCCCCGCTATGTCTGTCCAGATTATGTGTTGTGTTTGACTATATTTGAACTACTGTTCTCTTAGTAAAATGCCATATAACTCCTTTGGGTATCTGTGTGTGACCTGTGATCCTAACTTTACACCATGGACACCCAAAGCCCTTCACTCCTCCAGAGTTCCTAATCTCTGCTTTATAACAGGAAGGACGCTTTATTTTCGTTGCAGGCACCAGTGGAGTGTGTGGCAGCATCACTGGATCCTGCAGTAGATCCCCAGCTAAGAAGCAGTCAGGGACCAATCAGTGCCTCCTCCTCTACAGAGGCAGAGACTGCAGCTCTGGCGGCAGTACGAGAGAGAATAGACATCATCCCACAAAGCAGCTTCCAGACCATGGAGTCTGCGATACAGGCTGCTGTCTCAGGGCTTTCAGGATCTGAGAGCTACCATTACACCAGTCATTCCACTGATCAATGGGGTGACAGACCCAGGCCCCTGTGGAATGGGGCAGCTGGAACCCACGTGTCTGATCTTATTGTCTCTCAGGACAGCAGCACATGTCAGGCCTCTCGCCTTCCCCCTCAGAGCACCAGGCCTGGCATGAGAGGGGACCCCAGGCTCCATTCCAGGAACTAGCTCCAGAGATACAGCCAGCAGTGACTCCATTCCAGGAACAAGCTCCAGGGATACAGCCAGCAGCGACTCCATTCCGGGAACAAGCTCCAGAGATACAGCCAGCAGTGACTCCGTTCCAGGAACAAGCTCCAGAGATACAGCCAGCAGAGGCTCCATTCCAGGAACAAGCTCCAGAGATACAGCCAGCAGAGGCTCCATTCCAGGAACAAGCTCCAGAGATACAGCCAGCAGCGACTCCATTCCAGGAACAAGCTCCAGAGATACAGCCAGCAGCGGCTCCATTCCAGGAACAAGCTCCAGAGATACAGCCAGCAGAGGCTCCATTCCAGGAACAAGCTCCAGAGATACAGCCAGCAGAGGCTCCATTCCAGGAACAAGCCGCCACAACAGGAGGGTCACTTTAGTCCCATGATCCTTCAGTAGAGCAGGAGCAACCAATTGTCACGTATCTCTCATTACTGTATATAACTGTATCTCACCATGCTATACATGACTGTAACTGGATATGACCTGTAACAATAAGCATACCTTACCACCAGGGGTGCACTTGCAGGAGACACTCCATACCTGTCCCACTGAGGTATATAAAGGGAGGTCTCAGGCAAGTGCAGCACTGGAGAGCTGGAATT
Organism: Pristiophorus japonicus; assembly: GCF_044704955.1. NCBI lineage: Eukaryota > Metazoa > Chordata > Chondrichthyes > Pristiophoridae > Pristiophorus > Pristiophorus japonicus. Next base: position 119,143 of record NW_027254761.1, read on the forward strand.
AAAGGTGCAGGTCCTGAGTGACCTTGACTTCAGCATGTGTCTCGTGTAAGTCAGTACATGAGAGTCAGGACTTTACAGTGGCGACGAGTTACGGGATCAGAAAATCCACAGAATGGTACCAACAGCTCAGATGAGAAATACAATGCTGGAGACAATTGGGATGACGTTATAGAAAGGCTCCAGCAACGCTTTGTGACCAAAGACTGGCTGGGCGACGATAAGGCAGACAAGAGAAGAGCCCATCTCTTGACCAGCTGTAGCTCGAAAACATACGCTTTAATGAAAGACCTGCTGGCACCCGAGAAACCAGCAAACAAGTCGTTAGAGGAGTTGAGCACACTGGTGAGAGACCACCTCAAGCCAGCGAGCAGCCTACACATGGCCAGACACAGGTTCTACAACTACAGACGCTATGTGGGCCAGAGCATATCCGACTTCATGGCGGAACTTCGGAGGCCGGCTAGTTCATGTGAGTTCCCCAATGAACTAAGGAGAGAAGTACTGAGAGACTTTTTTATTGAAGGAATAGGCCACGCAGGCATATTCCGAAAGATTATAGAGACTAAGAACTTGACTCTAGAGGCAGCAGCACTGGTCACACAGATGTTCTTGGCAGGCGAAGAAGAAACGAGGCTGATCTATACTTCGGGTACGACAACCAACGAGGCATCGGAACAAGGGGTTCACATTGTGAAACAAACCGCTACCCCCACACACAGACAAAGGCAGCAGAGCAGGCCTTCAACAGCAGAGAGTGGCTCCAGAAGGCATCAAAATCAAGGGTCACATGAACGGCGGATCATTCCTCATCAACCCACAATGCGAGCAATCAACAACAGATTGAGAGAAGCCAGACGCAGCTCATCCTTCGGAAACAATGGAAACGGTCTGTGTTGGAGATGTGGGGGAAGGCACTCAACCAGGGTGTGTTGATTTCAGCATGCCGTTTGCAGAAACTAAAACTACACAGGGCATCTGACTTGCATGTGCAGAAATACAGCAGCTCGGCTAGTATATGAATCGGAAGGGTCGGAAAGCGGACCAGAAGACGGTTGGAACAGTGCACGGCACACCGAGGGACAGCGGGTTAACACGATCAATGTCCACTGTTCTTACACCAAGACGCCTCCAATTATGATGAGGGTTCTACTCAACGGGATACCCATCAACATGGAACTGGACACGGGGGCCAGTCAATCCCTCATGAGCATTCAACAATTTGAACAGCTGTGGCCGCACAAAAGCAACAGACCAAAACTCACAAAGATCGACACCAAACCAAGGACCTATACTAAAGAAATCGTCCCAGTCCTTGGCAGCGCCATACTCTCAGTCACGCACAAAGGGATGGTGAACCGACTTTCCCTGTGGATTGTCCCCAGGGAGCTCCCAGCCCTGTTGGGGAGAAGCTGGCTAGCAGAACTTAATTGGAAATGGGATGTTCACGCCATGTCGTCAGAGGAACGGACCTCCTGCTCAACAGTTCTAAGCCGTTTTGAACATCTCTTTCAGCCAGGTGTGGGCACCTTCAAAGAATGCCAGGCCGGTCCATCACAAGGCGAGAGCTGTGCCTTATGTGATGAGGGAAAAGATTGACAACGAACTGGACCGGATTCTGCGGGAAGGCATAATTTCTCCCGTGAAATTCAGCGACTGGGCAAGCCCCATCGTCCCCGTCATGAAGCCTGATGGATCCGTGCGAATCTGTGATGATTACAAGTCTACCATAAACAGAGTCTCCCTACAGGACCAATACCCGCTGCCCAGAGCGGAGGACCTACTTGCCACGTTGGCTGGAGGAAAACTTTTCTCGAAACTTGACCTCGCGTATATGACGCAAGAACTGACCGAAGAGTCTAAGTTACTCACCACCATCAACACAAATCGAGGCCTTTTTGTGTACAATCGATGCCCATTCGGCATCAGGTCGGCAGCTACTATATTCCAGCGCAACATGGAGAGTCTGCTCAAGTCCATCCCGGGGACGGTTGTGTTTCAAGATGACATACTCATCACGGGCAGGGACACTGACTCTCATCTCTGCAATCTTGAGGAAGTACTAAGTCGATTGGATCCCGTAGGCCTAAGAGTTAAGAAATCCAAGTGTCTGTTTCTCGCGCCTGCGGTTGAATTTTTGGGCAGAAGGATTGCCGCTGATGGAATCCGCCCAACCGAATCCAAAACTGAAGCGATTCGCCTAGCACCCAGGCCCCGGAATGTCTCGGAACTGCACGCCTTTCTTGGGCTACTCAATTACTTTGGGAACTTTATGCAGAACCTGAGCATGCTGCTGGAGCCCCTTCACGTGCTACTCAGAAAGGGGTGCGATTGGTTCTGGGGGGACGCCCAAGAACGTGCCTTCAATAAGGCACGCAACCTTCTATGTTCCAAGAGTGTTTTAGCCTTTTTTGACCCAGGTAAAAAGTTAGTCCTTCCATGTGATGCGTCAGCGTACGGGGTCGGGTGCGTTTTACAGCACATCAATGATGCGAGTAAATTGCAGCCCGTTGCTTATGCCCCCAGGTCACTTTCTTGGGCAGAGCGCGGGTACGGTATGGTTGAGAAGGAGGCGCTCGCGTGCGTATACGGTGTCAAAATGATGCACCAATATCTTTTCGGGGCCAAGTTTGCGTTAGAAACCGACCACAAACCCCTCACGTCCCTACTATCCGAGTGCAAGGCAATCAATGGCAACGCCTCGGCGCGCATTCAGCGGTGGGCACTCATGCTGGCGGCTTACGACTACACGATAAGGCACAGACCAGGCACAGACAATTGTGCCGACATGCTTAGCAGGCTACCCCTGGCAACCACAGAAGGGTCCGACGAACAGGACTGTGGGATGGTCATGGCAATCAATGCCTTTGAATCCACAGGTTCGCCCATGGCAGCTCGCCAAATCAGAGCCTGGACGACCAGCGACCCCACGTTATCTCTAGTTAAAAGATGCGTTTTAACCAGTGACTGGGCAGGGGCTCGCGATGCCTGCCCCGAGGAGGTCAAACCCTTCCATAGGCGCATGCATGAACTCTCATTCCAGGCAGACTGCCTGATGTGGGGCAGCCGAGTAGTTATGCCCTTGCGAGGCAGAGAGGCGTTTGTCCGGGAGCTCCACCGCGATCACCCGGGGCTCGTCCTTTTGAAGGCCATAACCAGATCCCACGTCTGGTGGCCTGGCATTGACGCGGACTTGGAGCTCTGCGTCCGTCGGTGCACCATTTGTGCCCAACTCAGTAATGCCCCCAGGGAGGCCCCCCTGAGCCCCTGGCCCTGGCCCACCAAACCTTGGTCGCGGGTGCATGTAGACTATGCGGGCCCATTCATGGGCAAAATGTTCCTCATAATCGTTGATGCATTTTCAAAATGGATCGAGTGCACCATTTTAAACTCGAGCACCACCTCCACCACTGTGGAGAGCCTTAGAACCATGTTTGCAACGCACGGAATTCCTGACATATTGGTCAGTGATAATGGTCCGTGCTTCACCGGCGCAGAATTTCACGATTTTATAGTTGACCACGGTATAAATCACGTTAAGACGGCACCTTTCAAGCCCGCCTCCAATGGCCAGGCGGAGCGAGCAGTGCAGATCATGAAACAAGGCATGCTTAGAATCCAAGGTCCCACGCTGCAGAGCCACCTGTCACGACTGCTGCTAGCATACAGATCTCGTCCGCATTCGTTGACTGGGGTTCCCCCCGCGCAACTATTGATGAAACGAACCTTAAAGACCAGGCTCTCGTCAATCCTCCCAGACATGCATGAAATTGTTGAGGCTAAGCTTCAAAAGCTAACTGAGGACATGACCGAAATTCAAGGGGGAGGTGGCATGAGATAGGGGACAAAGTGTTTGTGCTAAACTATGGCCGGGGTCCCAAATGGCTTGCAGGGACAGTAACAGACAAAGAGGGAAACAGGCTACTGGTTGTACAAATGGACAATGGCCAAACCTACCGGAGGCATGTAGACCAAGTAAAAAGTAGATTCACCGATAACACTGAAGAACCAGAGGCAGACTACAATGTGGAACTCACACCATACCTGATGGACAGACAGGGGGAACAACCTGAGGAAAGGGCAGTCTCAACAGACAGCCCAGGCGAGATACCAGCAATCACACCAAATGAAACAGACAGCCCAGGCGAGATACCAGCAATCACACCAAACGAAAAACAGGCACCAAGGAAAACAACTGAACCACAACTAAGACGCTCCACGCGAGAGCACAGACCACCTGAGAGACTGAATCTATAAAGGCAATAAGACCTTGGGGGAGGGTGATGTCATGTATCTCACATTACTGTATATAACTGTATCTCACCATGCTATACATGACTGTAACTGGATATGACCTGTAACAATAAGCATACCTTACCACCAGGGGTGCACTTGCAGGAGACACTCCATACCTGTCCCACTGAGGTATATAATGGGAGGTCTCAGGCAAGTGCAGCACTGGAGAGCTGGAATTAAAGGTGCAGGTCCTGAGTGACCTTCAGCATATGTCTCGTGTAAGTCAGTACATTAGAGTCAGGACTGAACACCAATCACCTCTTCCAATACTGGCCCTCAGCTTACACTCATTTGGTGCTGACATTCACTCATGTGATGAGTTTTGGCATGCTGCTGTAGGGGCAAAGAGGACTATTGTTTTGTCATGCTGCAGATGGGTAGTGGATTGAAGGAATGTTCCTTAATCTGAACGTGTGTGAGAAGGAGGTGAGGCCCTGGTCTCAAAGGTAGACAGTGTTATACAGAAGAGAGAGCTTCACTGATGAATTGTGCCCTGATGCTTTTTGCAGCAGTCACTGAGAAGTTCTCTGAGTGCAGGTTATCGTGATGCTCTCCTCCATGTAGGTCTGGTTCCAATGAAGCCAGGGCCTCCTTAACAGCAATGTAAAGGCCCACAGTCAGATAAACCACAAGTGTCAGAGGAACAAGTCGGGATAAGGTAGTGTAGTCCCAAGAGCCTCCTACATAGCTGGACCCTGTCTGTGCCCGCTGTCACCCAAACCCACTGTGCTGAAATGTGTAGCAGTAGCACTACAATACCAGAATGTACAGCCATACCGACACACTCTCTGCACCAGTTTCAGCTCCTCCAGTACCTTCTAAACAAAAAGTACAGTAACTGCACCGATATGTAAATCTGTAAAAATCTGGAGTGTGTTAGAGATTAGAATCCACATCTCCTTATCGCTGTTCAGAATCATTTGCTGTATCACACCTGATACAAATATATTTAGTAACCAGAGCCAGTGATAAGTAGCTGTGCAGTATTTTCAATCCACCTGATCCCAGTGTCACCATTCAGATAGTTTCCAATATGAATACTCATTTCACAAACTTTAAGCTTTCCATTAGGGCGTGCATGCACGTGTGCAAGTGCCCTTGGGTGTGTTTGTATGGGTCACTAAAGTGATGTCGGTTTTATACAGTGCTAACTCCCAAGTACTGTAGCAGTGTTTCATTTAGTAATCCTTGAATTTTACAGAGGTGTGCTGGATTTCCCTGCTCCAATCTTCTGTAACAGCAGCTGCAGTATAGTTGTACAGACTTCCAGGTAGTAACGATACTGCAGTGCTGTCATTAGAATGTCTGCGATGTGCAATGGCGTATGTTTGAACTTTCTGTGCTGTTCCTACTTGAGCTGTAATAAAACCCGGCACTATGGCACTAGATTTTGGTCGACCAAACGTGGACTGGTTCTGACGCAAGTATGGAGCTTTCAACCATGGAACGGAGTGGTTGAGATATGTTGGCTCATGGCCTTTTTTGGGGTATTGTGCACTGCTACCAATATACCGAGTAAGCCCGGTGATAACACACTTTTTTGTGTCTGTATCTTTTGAATACAATTTCACCACAACTGATCCTTGAGTATTGTAATGAATGGGCGTGTCACGTAGTTTAAAAGAATTCACATACAGGCATCTTCCACCGTTTAAAATGACGATCATTTTTAGCGTGGAATCAAGTCATCTTCGACCCTGAGGGACTGCCTATGATGATAACTACATTGTGCCAGATTTTGTTGGAGTGGGGCATCGAGTGGCCTGTCCCGTTGGACTTACAACTGCAAGTTTAGATTTTTACATTTTTTTGCCCAATGTTGCTGGAAGTGCGTGCTGATAACAGGGGCAGCAGGGCATCTGGGGCCTTGGTGAGTGCAGGGACCAACAGTGCATCTCCTCAACCAATGAGATTTAAGGATTGAGAAATAAACAGCGGAAGGACTGGGGAGGGGGAATTAGAGTGGGTGAATTCAATGTGAAATCAGGTACAAAAAGAGAAATGGAGAGTGAAAGAAAGTTTGGATTAAGAGAGAGAGAGAAAGGAAAAGTAAGAATTAAAAAAAAATGACATTTTAAAAAATCTCAAAATTCACAGTTTGAAGGAATGAGACTCCGTGCTTGTAATTGTTTACTTTCTGGGGAAGAGAGGTTGTTTGGCAGTCATTACCAATTATCAGAGATTATGTACTGTTAATGACTAGACTTGACTTTCTGCGATGAGTTTAATGGACAATTGATGTGCAAATCCAGCAACTTCATGAAAATCACAGAAGTCAAACGCGAGTTGTTGTTTTCGAAACATTTGTGGCGATTCGCAACTGACAGGGTATCGCTCCCTCGCCACAAATTGCTGGCCGATTTGCGTGTTAATAATGGCGTGCGTCGCTCACACACTGCTCTGTTTTCAGCAAAGTCTGGCCCTTTGTGTTTATTGGTCTTGGTGACACCTTCATTGGTGAAGCATTCACTCGGATAAGGAGCTCTTGCAGAACTGCTTTTATTGTTTTTTTTTCTGGTGTAGGAAGTAAGGGTTATTGAAAGATGACTTTGAATTTCAGTGCTTGTCAATATGGTGACTAGATTGAGCTAGACATCAATAGAATAGCATTAGTTTTAGAATAAGTTGCAAAGTAATGATTTTCAATGGCTTGCAGAGTGAGAGAGAAAGTGAAGGAGATCCCATACTGCGTTTCCTCAGGCCAAGGAACCAAGTTTATTCCGATAAATTACTCTGCAATAATATCCTGAATGACCATATTAAGGTAATACCTGAAATATCTTTCCAATATGCTTTAAAATCATGCAAGTGTTTGACCTCTGCCTTTCTATTTTTAAAGTGTGAGATGATCTACATTCTGTTAAGGTGATCTTTAGGGGCTGGAATGAGCTTTGTTTGAACACGTAGCACTGAAAGTTTGCTGGATCTATTTGAGTTTGTATTGAACAGTCATTTAACTTTTCAATTGATTGCCTTAATATGGATTCCCATTCAGCGCTGTAAATGGCAGCAACTGTGCTCCAGGCCCTGGGTGACTGTGCAGATGGGGATTTGCTCTTGTACTCTGCTTCTGTCATTCATAGTTAATTCCGTGCGTTTCATGCAGCGTGTCCCCGACAAATGCAGAAGATTTCATTTTCTGTTTCCCCCACAAACATTATTCACAAGTGGAACAAAGGGCACAGCATCATTGTGGGCTGTTGAATGATGCTTGGAATAAATCCAGTTAAATTATATTTGATGCAGGATTTGCTCAGTTGAGCAAGTTAAGAATTAGAATGATTTCAATTATTCATGGTGCTTTAATACATCTGATTTTTCTTGAACTGCAAAGACTAAATCTTAGTTTAGATCCACAGATATTGCAATACAGTAAGCTGTATAATTATTTGTAAACCTCGAATGATTGGTTATGGGTCTCGTAGAATTTTGTGAGGCATTATTGATGCATGCTCATTTTCTTTAATGTTGAGTGCACCTATTTATTGTGTTTAGTTCCTGCCCTCCAAGTAGTGTATCTAGTTGTGATTGTGAGGATTGTGAGCGTATCCTCACAATGGTCAGAGGCTCATCATTTCTCCCTTCACTGTCTTTAACTGCAACAGGTTTGCATTGGGTGATAAGGTGCGGGGGGGGTTGAGGGATGTTATAGGCCAGGGGCAGCACGGGCCAGCCCACACTGCGATGTGCATGCAGCAGAGCTGGTCTCCAGTGGTCTTGGTTAACTCTTGCCACTGGACCAAGACCTGGCTCTGTCAAGCCCGTGTGGTGGCTGGTGTGCAACGGCCACCACACATTAAAAAAATCCACGCACAGGCATCTTCCACCCTTGAGGATGTAGTTCGGGTCCTTCATTGAGACACCTGTGAACTCATCCTTTTTTGGCGTGGAAGCAAGTCATCCTCGTTTTGAGGGACCGCCTGCGATGATGAGAATGAGTAATTTGAGATCAATGGTCTCTCTGATGGATATTAAACTTACTTTCCTTCAGCTGTGAAATTTCAGTCCTGAGTTCAGCGAGTGAGCTTCTTATCTCCTCAGACATTCCTGGAACTGAAAGAGGAACAAGACTTTCGTTCTTGTAGCACTACTGGTTATCGTGATGCTCTTCTCCATGTAGTTCTGGCTCCACTGAGGCCAGGGCCTTCTCACCAGCAATGTCAGGGTCCTGCCCTTTTTCAATGGTGAAGTTGTGATGGGCCCAGCATAAGATCTGGAGCCCCCGGAGAACCCCTCCTGACCTGTCCAGGTAGTGAAAATGTGCCTTTAAAACCCTGTTGATTCTCACGATGACCAATTTAGTAGAGGGACTGCAGCATTGCCTCTTTGATGACGTGCACCCTTCTTATATAAATCTCCTCAGTAAGGTTCTCAGATGACCTGTACTGCCTGGATATTCAATGGGGGTGTTGAGAGGGTAATATCTGGTGCTTATTAATTCTCTTTTGTTCCTTAGCTACTTCCTCCTCCATGATAATGGGAGACAAGGTTATGCCCATAGGGAATACCATAACCTCCTCCTCAAAAGTCTCCCTGTAAATAGAGTATGGTTTTTGGGCGGGGGAGCCGGGGGGTGGGTGAAGGGGACAATCTGCCTGTGAGCCGACCCTGTCAGAATCAGTGAGACGCAGGTCCAGATGGACGTGTGTAAACTGAATGGTAAAAGAGAGACCAGTGTAAAACCAAGTATTTCCAAGCTGCAGAAATCACTCGTTAAATTTGCCAAATGGCGGAAATGGCTTCTGCTTGATATTCCCGTAATAAAAATTAACTCTCCCTGTGTGTATAATGGCTGCTGTGTTTATTTCCTAAAGCACAGTGACTGCTTTTAAAAAAATCAATTAATTTGGTGAGGTTCTGTGGACATGAAAGGCTTTGCTCATTCTTTGACAGGCAGCGAGAATGCCTGATTGTGGGAGCTGATTTTTCTGTCGGGTGCAGGAATCTGGTGGAATCATGAATTGGAACAGTTATTGGCAGCACCCAGTCCAATAGACTGTAAACAAATTAATGAAATTAAATAAATCAATTGAACAAGCAGAAGCAAGCCGCAATGTTTAAAGATGTTGACAAGGGTTCAGATAGACATGGTGGAGATCCAACATTAGATTGATTGGCGGCAGTGGGAAAGGAGAAGGAATGTGCAGACTCGGCACAAGGGCGACAACTGGAGTCTGTCAAGCAGCAGAGGCAGTGAAAGGCTGGAAAGGAACAGTCATTTCTCCCAGCCTTTCCACCATCAATTAAACTGCATGCAGCCAAAGACCAACACTGATAATCCTGCCAACGAACATTGCAGGATGAGCAGCCACTACAGGAATTCTGCATATGAAAGATTCCAAAAAGGTTTATTATTTTCCTGGCTTCCAGAACTGCCTCAACACTAATTATCATCATGGTGTCAGCCCCCAGTGCCTGACCTAATTGATCTCTGACCTACTATAGTGCTCCTACGAGGTGCTCTCTCAGTGGCCGCAGCATGGGAGGTGGAAGGCTGCTGTCACCCAAAGGAACATTGGGAACAGGAGTAGGCCATTCAGACCCTCAATTAGATCATAGCTATTCTGTACCTCAACTCCATTTACTCACCTTTGCAACATATCCCTTAGTACACTAAATTAACAAAAATATATTGATCTGAGTCTTGAAAGCTCCAATTTGGGGATGGAGTTCCAGATTTCCATTAATACTGTGTAAAAAAAGTCTTTCTTGATTTTGCTCCTCAATGGCCTATCTGTAATTTTAAGATTTTGCCCCCTTGTTCTGGGTTCACCCACCAGGGTAACTAGTTTCTCTGCATCTACCCTATCAAATCCTTTTAACATCATAAATGCTTTGATCAGATCATCTCCCAATCCAATATGCTCAAGCGAATAGAAGCCAAGTTTGTGCAACAAAGCAAACTCAAGGGTTCCTGAGATGTTCGTGGTCGGTGACCTCTAGGAGCTGGATCCCAAGAGGGACCGGCTGCAGACTGCAGCAACTCGGTGGGACATGTTTACAAGGCCAGGCCTTTGCTCAATTTATATTGTCAAAAGCTGTTGAGAGGCATGAACTGGAAGTTTTCCAGCATAGTTGCAACCAATTGACATCAGCTCTATCTCTCTATCCCTCACTTCTATTGACCCCTCCACTGCCTCTGTGTTGACAGCCTGCTTGTCTGACATCCAGTTTTGGATGATTGTTAACTTACAACAACAAAACTCTGAAGATTTTATGCATGTCTTTGGTCCCCATTACAAACTCCGCTCCCTCACCACCGACTCTATCTCCCTCCCAGCCATTGTCTCAGGCTCAACTGAAGTGTGCACACCCTCAACGTCCAATCCAACCCTGAGCTGAGTCTCTGACCCCGTGTCCTCTCCATCACACAGACTGCCGAATTCAACATTGCCACCTCCATCTCCACCTCAGCCCACCTGCTACTGAACCCCTCATCCATGACTTTGTCACCTCCACTATTGATTATACAATGCTTTCCTGGCCGGCTACTTATATCTTATCCAATAGGGAGTGCAAGTGATCCGTCCATCAGATCCCAGTCGGATCGGCCACAAATGTTACAGGAATAAGTCGGGACAAGGTAGTGTAGCCCCTAGGGCCCTCTACATAGCCTGTCTGTGCCCTGTGTCACCCAAACCCCCTGTGCTGAAAGGTGTAGCAGTAACACTACAATACCAGAATGTACAGCCATACCGACACACTCCCTGCACCAGTGTCAGCCCCTCGAGTACATTCAAAACAAAAAGTACAGCAACGGTACCGATATGTAAAACTGTAAATGTCTGGTGTTTGAGAGATTAGAATTAATATCTCCTTATCGCTGTTCAGAATCGTTTGATGATCACACCTGATCCAAATGTATTTAGTAACCGGAGCCGGTGATAAGTCGCTGTGCAGTATTATCAATCACCTGATCCCAGTGTCACCATTCAGATAGTTTCCAGTATAATAATTGGAGATCAAAGGTCTCTCTGCTGGTTATTAAACTTACCCTCCTTCAGCTGTGAAATGTCAGTCCTGAGTTCGGCGAGTGAGCTTCTTGTCTTCTCAGATGATCCTGTAACTGAAAGAGGAAAAAGACTTTAGATCATGTGGCACTGTTTGTAGAGCAAGATCAATTTTACTTTTGAATTATGACAGATTTTCACAGAGAAAACAGGCAAAACTATTTCCACTGGTACTTGGTAACTAGAGAGTGTCAATTGAAAATGATCACTGACACAATGAAGGGAGAGGTTCGGAACTGTTTTATGCAAACGGTTTTGAAGACATGGAATGCCCGACCAGAAATAGTGATGGAAGCTGAATCCAGATCAGAATCCAACTTTTAAAAGGGACTTGATTAGATATTTCAAAAAGAAAATTTAGAAGGGTATGGAGATGGGGCAGGTAAAAGAGCCAGCTCACACAGTGGGCTGAATGGCCTCCTGTGCTGTAACATTCTATTGATTTTAATTGTACAGTACATGGACACTGGTTTATTATCTTATTCATTTTCTTCACTGGAAATTCCCCCAATGTGTTCACAGCATAAAAATCTGTCGTGCTTTTATAATTGGTCCCTGGGAAATGTGAACCAATCAAATCCACCTATACTTGATTGGTTCATAATGTCAACCAATCAAAACACACGTCAGTGTCAAATGCACTGGAGATCAATCCTTGAAGAACGAGCAGACCATCTGAAAAACTAGAGACCCCCTTTGACTTGGAGATCCTGAATGTCATTTAACACTTACTGTTACACTTTATCTGGGAAAGTTCCATCTTGAAATCAGCCACTGACGCTTTCATTTCACTAAACATCTGTGGAACTGAAATGGAAGAAAAGCTTTAGATCTCAACCCAGAAAAACACTGTAGCACAGGCGAGAATAGCTTGTACACAAATGGCAGCGAAGAGGCTGTTCTGGTGCTCGATTGGAGTTTAATGATATCGTTAATAGGCTAATTATTCTTGCTGGCAGTTGACTTTGATGTTGCCTCTTCCACAAAGTCAGGATGTGTATTCCTTTGAGAGTTCTGAACGCACAACACAATTGTGAGGAGGACATGGTAAATGCACAGGTTTTCGGGCTTAAATCGGATACAGAGATAAGGAAAGGCTAGGTCATGAATGGATTAAAATACGAATATGAGAATTTTAAATTGGAGGCATTGGGGGACCTGGAGCCAATGTAGTTCAGCAAGGACAGGGGTGATAAGAAAGTGAGACTTGGGATGTGGGACATGATATGGGCAGTAGTGTTTTAGATGAGCTGAAGGTTACCGAGAGTGCAACATTGGAGGCTGGGCAGGGGAACAGCGGAGTCTGGAGGGGCAGAGACATGGATGAGGGTCTCTGCAGCAGGTGGTGGGTGATGTTACAGAAGTGGAAGTAGGCAGTCTCCGTGATGCAAAGGATATGGGGTTGGAAGCTCAACTCGGGGTCCAATAGAATGCTGAGGTTGTGAATATTTTGGGTCCCTGAGACAATGACCCTGATAATAACTTGTGTTTGGAGCGGGGACTGCAATATCGGGTGGGAAACCGAGAAGGAATTTCAGTCCGTCTGTCTGTGGCATTTTAACATAGCCACCTCTTTATCATTTTACTTCCGGGTTTGGGGTTGAATGTGCGGTACCGGGAGTGGTGTGGGCCCAACTGACATTATCCCAACTCCAGTATTTAAAGATCCAATCCAAAGATGGAATTTGGAGAAGTTGGGAGATTTTGCAGAGGGATGGCCATCGTACAAGATGGGCTCAGGACCCTCAAAGGCTGTGCCTCACTTTAATGATGCATCACTCGATGTACAGAGAATGCTGTCAGGAGCCAGAGAGAGATCCCATTTGCCAGCAACAGACAGAAGAAACCATCTGCTGGCAGAAAGGAGGCATGGCTGGAGGTGGCCCAGGAGGTCAGCAGCAGCAGCATTGTGCCATGCTCCTGGATTCAGTGCAGAAAGTGCTATAATAACCTAACCAGGTCAGGAAAGGTGAGTACAGTTCCACATTCACCGACACCCTGTTGTGCACATTATCTCCCACCAACTCCCCCCCTCCCCCCCCCACCCCCCCCCAAACCCACTCTACCTTGTCAAGCCTACTCCATTACTGTACTCCTCACTCCGACCTACCTTGCGAGGACACCCATTAAAGAAGCAGTAGCAGGACATTTGGAAAAGCAAAATTCGGTCAGGCAGAGTCAGTGTGGATTTATGAAGTGGAAGTCATGTTTGACAAATTTGCTAGAATTCTTTGAGGATGTAACGAACAGAGTGGATAAAGGGGAACCAGTGGATGTGGTGTATTTGGACTTCCAGAAGGCATTTGATAAGGTGCCATAAAAATGATTACTGCACAAGATAAAAGATCACGGGGTTGGGGGTAATATATCAGCATGGATAGAGGATTGGCTAACGAACAGAAAACAGAGTGTCAGGATAAATGGTTCATTCTCGGGTTGGCAATCAGTAACTAGTGGGGTGCCGCAGGAATCAGTGCTGGGACTCTAACTATTTACAATCTATATTAACGACTTGGAGGAAGGGATTGAGTGTATCGTAGCCAAGTTTGCTGACGATACAATGATGGGAGGAAAAGCAATGTGTGAGGAGGACACACAAAATCTGCAAAAGGACATAGACAGGCTAAGTGTGTGGGCAAAAATTTTGGCAGATGGAGTATAATGTTGGAAAGTGTGAGGTCATGCACTTGGGCAGAAAAAAATCAAAGAGCAAGTTATTATTTAAATGGTATCTTGGCCTTTATTGCAAAGGGGAAGGAGTATAAAAGCAGTGAAGTCTTGCTACATTTGTACAGGGTATTGGTGAGGCCACACCTGGAATACTGCATGCAGTTTTGATTGCCATGTTTACGAAAGGATATATTTGCTTTGGAGGCAGTTCAGAGAAGGTTCACAAGGTTGATTCCAGGGATGAGGAGATTGACTCATGAGGAAAGTTAAGTAGGTTGGGCCTCTACTCTTCGAATTCAGAAGAATGAGAGATGATCTTATCAAAACGTATAAGATTATGAGGGGGTTTGACAAGGTGGATGCAGAGAGGATGTTTCCACTGATAGGGGAGACTAGAACTAGAGAGCATAATCTTCAAATAAGTGGCCGCCCATTTAAAACTGAGATGAGGAGGAATTTCTTCTCTGAGGGTTGTGGATCCATTATCCCAATGCTTTCCTGGCCGACTTCCACCCTGCATAACCTTCAGTTCATCGAAAACTCTGCTACTTATATCTTATCTGATAGGGAGTGCAGCTGATCCTGACACCATTCCATCTCAACAATGTAAAGGCCCACAGTCAGATGTGTCACAAGTGTCACAGCAATCAGTCGGGACAAGGTAGTGTGGTCCCAAGTGCCCCCTTCATAGCCAGACCCTGTCTGTGCCCACTGTCAGCCAAACCCAATGTGCTGAAATGTGTATCAGCAGCACTACAATACCAGAATGTACAGCCATACCAACACACGCCCTCCCTGCACCAGTGTCAGCCCCTCTAGTACATTCTCAACAAAAGGTACAGCAACTGTACCGCTATGTAAAACTGTAAATGTCTGGTATTTTAGAGATCAGAATCCACATCTCCTTATCGCTGTTCAGAATCGTTTGATGATCACACCTGATCCAAATGTATTTAGTAACCGGAGCCGGTGATAAGTAGCTGTGCAGTATTATCAATCACCTGATCCCAGTGTCACCATTCAGATAGTTTCCAGTATGAATAATTGGAGATCAAAGGTCTCTCTGCTGGTTATTAAACTTACTGTCCTTCAGCTGTGAAGTGTGAGGTGGGTGGGGTGGCTGACCCATCCACCTCCATGGCACGAACCTGGTATTGCAGTACTTCCAGGAACGGTGCTTGGGCTCTAGGCCTTTTGGCTAAGAGCATTAGCGCAGGGTGATCCTTGATGTGTGCAAGGTGACCTCTGGCGTTTGTGATCTGACAAAGAATTGGAAAGATTGGCTACGAAAAAAAGAAAAAAAGAAAAAAAGAAGAAAAAAAAAATTCAGCGAGTGGGCTTTCTGTCTGCCCAGACGATCCTCTAACTGAAAGAAGAACAAGACTTAAGATCGTGTGGCAGTGTTTGTAGAGCAAGATCAATTTTGCTTTTGAATTTTGAGATATTTTCACAGAGAAAACAGACAAAACTATTTCCGCTGGTTGGTGAGTTGGGATCGAGAGGGCCTCAATTGAAGATGATCACCGACACAGTGAAGGGAGAGGTTCGGAACTGTTTCATGCAAACTGTTTTTAAGACATAGAATTCCCGACCAGAAATAGTGGTGGAAGCTGAATCCAGATCAGAATTCAGCTTTTAAAAGGGACTTGGTTAGATTTTACAAAAATAATATTTCGAAGGGTATGGAGAAGGGACAGGTGAAAGAGACAGAGTGAACAGCTCTCTCTGAGAGCCAGCTCACGTCGTGGGCTGAATGGCCTCCTTCTGTGCTGTAAAAATCTATTGTTTTTAAATTGTCCAGTTCATGGACATGCGTTTATTATTTATTTAATGGAACCTTGGCCTTTATTGCAAAGGGGATGGAGTATAAAAGCAGGAAAATCTTGCTACAGTTATACAGGGTATTGGTGAGGCCACACCTGGAATACTGCGTGCAGTTTTGGTTTCCATATTTACGAAAGGATACACTTGCTTTGGGGAGAGTTCAGAGAAGGTTCAGTAGGTTCCGGAGATGGCTTGCATCTATGGTGTTGTGCATGGAGAAAGAGTCAGATTGAACACTGAGCTCAAAGTAAAGTGTGACCGTAGTCTTTTATTGCAGGTCTCCTGAGTGCCTCTCCAACCTGTGAAGCCTTCTAAAATACCTGTGCTCCCACGGGATTATGGGATCCTTTGGGACTCCAGGGGATGAGCCCTCTGGTGGCTGTACAGAGTAAATACAAGTACACACACAATAACACCACTCCGCCCCCTGCCCCCACCCCCGCCAAAGTCAATAGTGTAACTATTTACAATGTGAGTCGATCTGAGCCCTTCTTGTCCTGGTTGATCGTCTCGGTGTGAAAGCTGATGTTGTTGAATCATTTTTTGGGCCCTCGCTGGGCTGCTGTGCAGCTGGCCTTGCTGGGCTGCCTGGTGTGTTGGGCCCTACTGGGCTGCTGTGGATGATGGGTTCTGTTTTGTGGTCAACCGTGGTGCTGGTTGCCACTGGTGTGTAGGGGGATCAAAAAAGGTAGGGTACAAGGTGGGTTGCTCAGGATAGTACGGGAATCTGAGTTTGATTTGGTCCAAGTGTTTCCGGTGAATGAGTCCACTTGAAAGTTTGACCCGAAACACCCTGCTCCCCTCTTTGGCCACGACAGTGCCGGGAAGCCACTTGGGACCTTGTCCATAATTTAATACAAATACAGGATCTTTGACTTCAATCTCGCATGACACATTTGCGCTATCATGGTATGCACTATGTTGAAGCCACCTGCTCTCTACCTGTTTATGTAGATCAGGGTGAACTCACAAGAGCCTTGTCTTAAGTGCTCTTTTCATGAGCAGTCCAGCAGGTGGGATCCCAGTGAGCGAGTGGGGTCTCGTGCGGTAGCTAAGCAGGACTCGGGAAAGGCGAGTCTGCAGTGAGCCTTCAGTTACCCTCTTCAAGCCTTGCTTGATGGTTTGCACTGCTCTCTCTGCCTGACCATTAGACGCTGGTTAAACGGGGCAGATGTGACATGTTTAATCCCGTTACGGGTCATGAATTCTTTGAACTCAGCACTGGTAAAACATGGCCCATTGTGGCTCACCAGGACATCGGGTAGGCCGTTTGTGGCAAACATGGCCCGCAGGCTTTCCGTAGTGGCAGCGGACGTGCTAGCCAACATTATCTCACATTCAATCCACTTGGAGTACGCATCTGCAACCACAAGGAACATTGAACGGGCCTGTACAGTCGATGTGTACCCAGAACATGGTTTGGAGGGCCAAGACCATAAACTTAGTGGCGCTTCCCTGGGTACATTGCTTAACTGCGAGCATGTATTACATCTGTGAACGCAGGACTCTAAGTCCGCATCGATACCGGGCCACCACACATGGGATCTGGCGATTGCTTTCATCATTACGATGCCTGGGTGGGTATTGTGGAGGTCATTGATGAAGGTACCTCTGCCCTTCTTGGGGACCACTACTCGATTGCCCCACAGAAGGCAGTCTGCCTGTATAGACATTTCATTCTTGCACCGCTGGAACGGTTTTATCTCTTCCTGCATTTCCACTGGGACACTGGACCAGCTCCCGTGAAGCACACAGCTTTTGACTAGAGATAATAAGGGGTCCTGGCTTGTCCAGGTTTTGATCTGCCGGGCAGTGATGGGTGATTGCTCACTCTCAAATGCTTCTATAACTATGGTTAGATCTGCGGGCTGCGCCATTTCCACCAATGGCAGCCTACTGAGAGCATCGATGCAGTTTTCTGTGCCTGACCTGTGGCGGATGGTGTAGTTGTATGCGGACATCGTGAGCGCCCATCTCTGGATGCGGGCCAATGCGTTGGTATTTATCCCTTTACTCTCGGAAAACAGGGATACAAGTGGCTTATGGTCCGTTTCCAATTCGAATTTTCGCCCAAAAAAGTATTGATGCATTTTCTTTACACCATAAACACAAGCTAACGCTTCTTTCTCAATCAGGCTATAGGCTCTCTCAGCCTTGGACCGACTCCTGGATGCATAAGCAACTGTTGCAGTTTCCCGAAATCATTAGCTTGTTGCAATACACACCCGACGCCATATGACGATGCATCACATGCTCGTATCAAACGCTTACATGGATCATACAACACAAGCAATTTGTTTGAGCATAACAATTTTCTCGCTTTTACAAAGGCATTTTCTTGGCTTTTGCTCCAAACCCATTCATCCCCTTTTCATAGTAAGACATGCAGTGGCTCAAACAGTGTGCTGAGACCCGGTAAGAAGTTACCAAAGTAGTTCAGGAGTCTCAGAAACGAACGCAGCTCCATCACGTTCTGTGGTCTCGGTGCGTTCTCGATTGCCTCCGTTTTCGCGTTGGTGGTCGTGATGCTGTCCGCCGCAATCCTCCTTCCCAGGAACTCCATTTCAGGTGCCAGCAAACGCACTTCGAGCATTTTAACCTGAGCCCCATGCGGTTGAGTCGACTCAGAACCTCCTCCAGGTTCTGCAGATGCTCGACTGTGTTCCGACCTGTGACCAAGATGTCGTCCTGGAAGACCACGGTGTGCGGGACCGACTTCAGTAAGTTTTCCATGTTTCTCTGGAATATCGCCGCTGCCGATCGGATTCCAAACGGGCATCTGTTATAAACAAAAAGACCTTTATGTGTGTTGATGCAGGTGAGGTCCTTCGATGATTCCTCTAGTTCATGCGTCATGTAGGCTGAAGTCAGATCCAGCTTCGTGAACGTCTCTCCTCCTGCCAGCGTTGCAACGAGGTCGTCGGCCTTTGGTAGTGGGTATTGGTCATGCAGGGAGAAACGATTGATAGTTACTTTGCAATCGCCACAGATTCTGATGGTGCCGTCTCCCTTGAGGACTGGGATGATAGGATTGGCCCACTCGTTGAACTCGGTCGGGGAAATGACACCCTCTCTTTGCAGCCGGTCTAGCTCGATCTCTACCGTTTCTCTCATCATGAATGGTACTGCTCTCGCCTTTTGATGGATGGGTCGTGCCCCTGGAATTAGGTGGATCTGCACTTTTTCTCCTTCGAATTTCCCGATGCCTGGTTCAAACAGCAAAGGAAATTTGTTTAAGACCAGGGCACATGAAGTTTCGTCAGCGAACGATAGCGCTCTGATGTTTTCTCAGTTCCAGCGTATCTTTCCCAGCCAGTTCCTGCCGAGCAGCGTGGGACCATCACCCGGTACAACCCAGAGTGGTAGCTTGTGCACCGCTCCATCGTAGGGGACCTTTACGGTAGCACTGCCGATTACAGGAATCAGTTCTTTTGTGTAAGTTCTTAGTTTTGTGCGAACTGGAGTTAAGACTGGCCTTGAGGCCTTGTTGCACCACAACCTTTCACAATCTTTTTTGCCCATGATGGACTGGTTCGTGCCGTGTCCAGCTCCATTGACACCGGAAGTCCATTTAGTTCAACATTCAGCATTATCAGGGAACAATTCGTGGTAAATATGTGCACTCCATGTACCTCTGCCTCCTCGATCTGAGGCTCTGGTTCGTTGTGATCCTCCGTGGATCTGTCCTCCTCTGCAACATGGTGGTTTTCAGGTTTAACAGGCTTTACAGCTCGCCTGCACACTCGTTGGAGGTGTCCCATTGTTCCACAGCCCTTGCAAACATACTCTTTGAATTAACATGAATGGAAACGATGATCACCCCCGCAGTGCCGACAAGGTGTTAATGGCCTTGCATTCATCATCCTTGATGGTGGACTCTGAGACATCTGCGGACGTGCAGCTGCAGGTATGTGTGACCTGCCCTGTATGTTACGATTCGAAAACAACATCACTTTGTTCACAGTACTTGGAGCAGCACTTGTGTACTGAGAGATTTGCTTCGTATTGTGACTGGTGGTCATGAACGCCTGGGCTATCGCGATGGTCTTACTCAAGGTTGGGGTCTCTACAGTCAAAAGTTTGCGAAGTATGGTTTCGTGGCCAATGCCAAGTACGAAAAAGTCTCTGAGCATGTGCTCCAAATGTCCTTCAAATTCGCAATGTCCTGCAAGGCATCTTAGCTCGGCGACATAACTCGCCACTTCCTGGCCTTCAGAACTTTTGTAGGTGTAGAACCAGTACTTCGCCATCAGAACGCTTTCCTTTGGGTTCAAATACTCTCGGACCAGTCTTCATGTACAATTTCTTCATGTGTTTCGCTGGAGTGAGCAGATTCTTCATGAGGCCATACGTTGGTGCCCCACAGACGGTGAGGAGGATCACCCTTCATTTGGCAGCACTCTCTTCCCCATCTAGCTCGTTGGCCATGAAGTATTGGTTGAGTCGCTGCACAAAAGTTTCCCAATCATCTCCCTCCGAGAATTTCTCCAGGATGCCCACTGTTCTCTGCATCTTTGGGTTCGTTATCTGTATCTCATCGCCAGTTGTTGTGTATGGAGAAAGAGTCAGACTGAACACTGTGAGCTCAAAGTAAAGTGTGATCTTAGTCTTTTATTGCAGGCCTCCAGAGTGCCTCTCCAACCTGTGAAGCCTCCTTAAATACCTGTGCTCCCAAGGGATTATGGGATCCCTTGAGACTCCAGGGGATGAGCCCTCTGGTGGCTATACAGAGTAAATACAAGTATACATATATAACACTTGGGTCGTAAGAGAAGTAGCGACAGGGACTGTGGATGCATTGGTTGTAATTTACCAAAATTCTCTGGATTCTGGGAAAGTCCCAACAAATTGGAAAACTGCAAATGTAACGCACCTATTTAAAAAAGGAGGCAGACAAAAAGCAGGAAACTATAGACCAGTTAGCCTAACATCTGTGATTGGGAAAATGTTGGAGTCCATTAATAAAGAAGCAGTAGCAGGACATTTGGAAAAGCAAAATTCGGTCAAGCAGAGTCAGCATGGATTTATGAAGGGGAAGTCATGTTTGACAAATTTGCTGGAGTTCTTTGAAGATGTAACGAACAGGGTGGATAAAGGGGAACCAGTGGATGTGGCGTATTTGGACTTCCAGAAGGCATTTGACAAGGTGCCACATAAAAGGTTACTGCACTAGATAAAAGATCACGGGGTTGGGAGTAATATATTAGCATGGATAGAGGATTGGATAACTAACAGAAAACAGAGTGTCAGGATAAATGGTTCATTCTCGGGTTGGCAACCAGTAACTAGTGGGGTGCCGCAGGGATCAGTGCTGGGACTCCAACTATTTACAATCTATATTAGCGACTTGGAAGAAGGGACTGAGTGTAAGCCAAGTTTGCTGACGATACAAAGAACTGCAAAAGCTTCTATAAATATGTGAAGAGAAAATAATTAGTGAAGAAAAATGTGGGTCCCTTGCAGTCGGATTCAGGTGAATTTATAATGGGTAACAAAGAAATGGCAGACCAATTGAACAAATACTTCGGTTCGGTCTTCACGAAGGAAGACACGAATAACCTTCCGAATGTACTAGGGGACAGTGGGTCTAGTGAGAAGGAGGAACTGAAGGATATCCTTATAAGGCGGGAAATTGTGTGAAGGAAATTGATGGGATTGAAGGCTGATAAATCCCTGGGGCCTGATAGTCTGCATCCCAGAGTACTTAAGGAAGTGGCCCTAGGAATAGTGGATGCATTGGTGATCATTTTCCAACAGTCAATCGACTCTGGATCAGTTCCTATGGACTGGAGGGTAGCTAATGGAACACCACTTTTTAAAAAAGGAGGGAGAGAGAAAATGGATAATTATAGACTGGTTAGCCTGACATCAGTCGTGGGGAAAATGTTGGAATCAATCATTAAGGATGAAATAGCAGCACATTTGGAAAGCAGTGACAGGATCGGTCCAAGTCAGCGTGGATTTATGAAAGGGAAATCATGCTTGACAAATCTTCTTGAATTTTTTGAGGATGTAACCAGCAGAGTAGACAAGGGAGAACCAGTGGATGTGGTGTACTTGGACTTTCAAAAGGCTTTTGACAAGTTCCCGCACAAGAGATTGATGTGCAAAGTCAAAGCGCATGGTATTGGGGGTAATATACTGACGTGGATAGAGAAATGGTTGGCAGACAGGAAACAGAGAGTTGTGATAAACGGGTCCTTTTCAGAATGGCAGGCAGTGACTAGTGGAGTGCCGCAGGGCTCAGTGCTGGGACCCCAGCTCTTTACTATATACATTAACGATTTGGATGAAGGAATTGAGTGTAATATCTCCATGTTTGCAGATGACACTAAACTGGGTGGCGATGTGAGCTGTGAGGGGGACACTAAGAGGCTGCAGGGTGACTTGGACAGGTTAGGTGAGTGGGCAAATGCATGGCAGATGCAGTATAATGTGGATAAATGTGAGGTTATCCATTTTGGGGGCAAAAACACAAAGGCAGAATATTAGCTGAATGGCGGCAGATTAGGAAAAGTGGAGGTGCAACGAGACCTGGGTGTCATGGTACGTCAGTCATTGAAAGTTTGCATGCAAGTACAGCAGGCGGTGAAGAAAGCAAATGGTATGTTGGCCTTCATAGCTAGGGGATTTGAGTACAGGAGCAGGGAGGTCTTACTGCAGTTGGACAGGGCCTTGAGGGAGTTAGATATGGCCCTTGCGGCTAAGGAGATCAATGAGTATGGAGAGAAAGCAGGAAAGGGGTACTGAGGGAATGATCAGCCATGACCTTATTGAATGGCGGTGCAGGCTCGAGGGCCCGAATGGCCTACTCCTGCGCCTATTTTCTATGTTTCTATGTTTCTATGTTTCTATGCTTCTATGTTTCTATGGGAGGAAAAGCAATGTGTGAGGACACAAAAATCTGCAAAAGGACTGAGACAGTTTAAGTGAGTGGGCAAAAATTTGGCAGAATTAGTATAATGTTGGAAAGTGTGAGGTCATGCACTTTGGCAGAAAAAAATCAAAGATCAAGTTATTATTTAAATGGAGAAAGATTGCAAAGTGCCACAGTACAGCGGAACCTGGGGGTACTTGTGCATGAAACGCAAAAGGATAGTATGCAGGTACAGCAAGTGATCAGGAAGGCCAATGGTATCTTGGCCTTTATTGCAAAGGGGATAGAGTATAAAAGCAGGGAAGTCTTGCTACAGATATATAAGGTATTGCTGAGGCCACACCTGGAATACTGCGTACAGTTTTGGTTTCCATATTTACGAAAGGATATACTTGCTTTGGAGGCAGTTGAGAGAAGGTTCACTCAGTTGATTCCGGGGATGAGTCGTTGACTTATGAGGAAAGGTTGAGTAGGTTGGGCCTCTACTCATTGGAATTCAGAAGAATGAGAGGTGATCTTATCGAAACATATAAGATTATGAGGGGGCTTGACAGGGTGGATGCAGAGAGGATGTTTCCACTGATGGGGGAGACTAGAACTAGAGGGCATAATCTTGGAATAAGTGGCCGCTCATATAAAACTGAGATGAGGAGAAATTTCTTCTCTCAGAGGTTTGTAAATCTGTGGAACTCGCTGCCTCAGAGAGCTGTGGAAGCTGGGACATTGAATAAATTTAAGACAGAAATAGACAGTTTCTTGAATGATATGGGGATAAGAGATTATGGTAAATGGGCAGGGAAGTGCCCCTTGGTCTGTCCTCCTACTCCTCTGGTACTTTCTCCTCCTTTGAGCATCTCACCTCGTTCCACCCGCCTCACATCTCATTTAAAATTCTCGTTCTCCACCACCCAGCCAAGCACCATAAACATTTTATCAGCGAGATTATCTTTAGTGCTCCCTCCCTCAGCCTCTGCACCAAGCAATTTCTCATCCCCAATGATTTTAACCTCCATCTCAATCCATCATGTTTTCTCTCCTATGATTTCACCACCCTCCTCCCTTAATCTCTTTCTCCACATAAACTCCCCAACACATATCCACGTCCTTGGTCTCACCTTGATCTCTCGTGGCCTCGCTACTCCCATCGTGTCACTCACAGATAAGGCCATCTCTGACCACTTCCTTGTATTGCTCTCCACCACATCACCCCCTCCCCCCCCTGACCCCTGCCCCCCCTGCCCCAGGCCCGCCCTGACCCTACTTCCTTCTGTGTCCGCCCCGGGAAAAAAACTCTCACCCACATCACTTACAACTGCACTTACAAAATCCAAACTGTCCAGCCTTTGGCCCTCGATTCAATCTGACATTTCTGCAGCTACCGACCTGCTCAACCACACCCTGACCACCACCGTTGATGCTCCCGTCTCTGTTAAAACCATTACACTCCCACCCTGTCCGTTCTGCCTGGTACTTGAATGGATATGGCAGACAACTGGTTTAGCCATTCACTGTCCGATATGGCTGAGCCATATAAAGCATTATCGGGTTTTGCTCTCGCCTTCCAAAACTGATCACTATTCCAGGATCAATATGTAGCTGATATTGTTAACGGTTCTCCTCGGGTATTGTCTCCCTTTCCTCAAAAAAACCAATTCTGGACTCAACGAGCTTGCAAACTTCCTGCCCATCTCCATCCTCCCTTTCCCTTCCAGAGTCTTTCATCGTGTTGTCGCCTCCCCCGGAGCTCCAGGTTTGAATCCCTCCAATCAGGTTTCCACCACTGCCACAGAACCAAAACAGCTTTTATCAAAGTTACAAATGACAGCCTTTGTGACGGTGGCAAAGATAAACTTTCCCTTCTTGACCAGCCTGCAGATTTTGACACGGTTGACCACTCCATCCTCCTCCAACGCCTTCCCACCTTCATCCAGCTGGGTGGGACTGCACTCGCCTGCTTCCATTCTTATCCAGCTAATTGTAGCCAGAGAGTCACCTGCAATGGATTCTCTTCCCGTTCCCACATCGTTACCTCTGGTGTCCTCCAAGGATCTATCCTTGGCCCCCTCCTATTTCTCATCCTTGTGCTGCCCTTCAGCGACATCATCCAAAAACACAGCATCAGTTTCCACATGTATGCTGTGACAGCCAGCTCTACCTCACTTCTCTTGACCCCTCCATGGTCTCTAAGTTGTCAGACTGCTTATCTGACATCCAATACTTAATCAGCTGAAATTTCCTGCAATTAAATATTTGGATTTTCCTGAGTCCCACCCACACAGTGCGGAGAGACCCGGGATATGGTGGGAAACCCGCAAGTGTGGAGTGACTTCACAGATCGTGAGCGACTTCAGGGGTGGGTTCCCTGAGTGGTGGGCTGGCTTCCAGTCGTGTGGGAAACTCAGAGAAGGAGACCGCAGCAACAGGTGGGCCCAGGATAGTGGGGACGGGGGTTCCAATCCCTGTGTCCGGGGGTGTGGGGGGTGCGGGCGGTAATTGTTCCTGGCGCAGGGTATGATCCCTCAGGAGGTCGGATCCCTGACCCCGGGGGAAGTGTTCCAGGCCCAGGGTATGACCCCTCGGGAGGTCGGATCCCTGACCCCGGGGGGGGGGGCGGTAAGTGTTCCAGGCCCAGGGTATGACCCCTCGGGAGGTCGGATCGCTGACCCCGGGGGGGTGGGTGTGTTCCAGGCCCAGGGTATGACCCCTCGGGAGGTCGGATCCCTGACCCCGGGGGGGTGGGTGTGTTCCAGGCCCAGGGTATGACCCCTCGGGAGGTCGGATCGCTGACCCCGGGGGGGTGGGTGTGTTCCAGGCCCAGGGTATGACCCCTCGGGAGGTCGGATCCCTGACCCCGGGGTTGGGGTGTTGCGGGCTGATGCTGGGGGAGCGGGGGGGGCCAGGAGCAAGCATTCCTGCTCCTCCCATCCCATCAGCATTGCTCCCCGAGGCTGAGGCCGCCTCATTGCAGCCACCCGGAATCCCAAGCCCCGGGATCTCAGCCGTCTGCAGTAAAACTGGCCAAGTTGGTTAAAGTAGAGGCTTCAGGCCTCATTATAATATTTAAATTGCCAACCCTCCTCTTGGCAGTGGGTTGGCCCCATGCCCCTATCCCACCTCGGTGAAAGTGGGCGGGTTGGAGGCTGATTGGGGTCGGCTTTTACATTTGTTTCAACTTTCATTTCCAACCCACCCACTCTTCCCACAGAAAATTCCGGCCACAATCTCCGTTCGCTAGCCACTGACTCCATCCTTCTCCATAGCATCTGTCAGAGGCTGAACCAGACTGTTCGCAACTTTGGTGTCATATTTCATCCTGAAATTAGCTTCCGACCACATATCTGCGCCGTAACTAAGACAGCCGATTTCCACCTCCGTAACATCGCCTGTCTCCGCCCTTGCCTCAGCTCATCCATGCTGAAACTCTCATCCATGCCTATGTTACCTGGAGACTTGACTATTCCAACACACTCCTGGTCGGCCTCCCACATTCTACCCTGCGTAAACTTGAGATCATCCAAAAGTCGGCTGCCTGTGTCCTAACTCACACCAAGTCCTGCTCACCCATCACCCCTGTGCTCGCTGACCTACATTGGTTCCCAGTTCAGCAACAGCTCGATTTTAAAATTTTCATCCTTGTTTTCAAATCCCTCCATGGCCTCGCCCCTCCCAATGTCTATAATCTCCATCAGCCCCACAACTCCCCGAGCTATCTACACTCCTCTATTTCTGTCCTCTTGGGCATCCCTAATTTTAAATGCTTAATTATTGGCAGCCGTACCTTCTGTTGCCTCGGCCCTAAGCTCTGGAATTGCCTCCGTAAACCTCTTTGCCTCTCTACATCTCCTTTTTCCGTTAAGATGCTCCTTGAAACCTACCTTTTTGGCCACGTTTTTGGTCATCTGCCCTAATATCTCCTTATGTGGCTTAGAGTCAAATGTTGTTTGATAACGCTTCTGTGAAGCAACTCGGACCGTCTTACTATGTTTGAGGCAGTATATAAACACAAGTTATTGTTGTTGTTGTTGTGATCGGGATGGGAAGGTGGGTCATGAGCTTTGCCCCGAGGGATGGCCTGGGTGGGAAGGAAGAGAAGGATGCGGCAGCGAAGGCTGCTACTTGTAAGGAGGCAGTGACGGGTTCCTCAATAGACCCTTCGACAGAGGCACAGGGGAAAGCTGTGGGCTTATCCAAAGGGGGATCAAACCTGACACTGCCAGGACAGTAGGCTGGGTTGGAGAAGGAATTGAGGGGTCAAATGACATTTGAAAAATGAAAGGTGACATGACTGGGTGATAGGAAGGGGAGTAGACAGGAGAGCAGAGAGGAGCGAAGAGACAAAAATGGAGATGGAAGTAATGGGCTTGGGTTTGATCTGTGGGGATGTGAAGAGCTGCAAAGAGAATGGAGAGAGAGTCCTTGGCCCAAAGCTCCCGTTGACCCTTTGAGGGGACAGAAGTGCAGCGGGGTGGGACTTCTCGCTGCTCTTTTTCTGTCTCCTTGATCCTTTCCCAAATCCTGTGGATGGGGTCATTGGGATATCCAAGGTGGGCACACACAGTTGTAGTTCCCCAATGGAGGTGTCCACCGCACTGAGCAGGTGAACTGAGGAGCAACTCCCTGCAACTCCATGACAAGGCCCAGAGGCTAAAAGCAAAGATAAATGTTTGAAAATGTTGTCCTGCCCGTGTGGGATCAGAGGGTAAACTCTGTGAAGGTAATAAGTCCCTTCAGGATCAATCACCTCCGTGTTCATTATTCATGGGACTTCTTCAGGACACAACTGGACCCGTGCCCGCTCTCAGCAGTGTGCCTATCACTGGGTCTATCGGGCACAATGGGCAGAATTCCTGGGCGTGTCCTGGAAAGCCCCAGACATGCCCCCAGTCAGTGCGATGTAACGGGGCAGGTCTGAGCGGGGCAGCCCCTCCATTGAGCACAGTTTCCCAGGGAAGTTGAAATGGCCTCCACACTAATAGCAGCCAGCAGTCACATTGCAGTTCTTCACATCTCCACAGATCAGAATCTACCCTCGTAAATCCTTTTAAAAGGGAATTAGACTTTTAGGGAAAAAGAGTAAGATTGCAAAGAGTGCGGGGTGCAAACAGCGATGGGATTAGAACAGGTGGCTGATGTGGCTCAATAGGCTCTGCTCAGTCAGTTATTAAAATAGTTTAGCCTTCTTTTGTACATCACAGGACTCCGAATTACATTTATTCATGAGGCTCCCGTCTGAGTCAAACAAGTGCCTCAACCACCCAAGAAAACATCAGCATTAAAATGTCCGCGGGCCAGTGAACGAGCAGGAACTTTACTGTTTGTGTTTATAACAGTCCAAAAAGTACTTCATTGGCTGAAAAGCACTTTGAGAGGTTCGGTGGTCTGAAAGACGTGATATAAATCCAGGTCTTTTTTTTCAGTCCCATTCCGTCCAGTTACTGTCAGGCAGAAGGAGGTAAGAGTCTCCCTAGTAGGGGCTGGATTTTCACTATGTTGCCGCCTATGTTTGTGCCCCAGGGGGCGGTAATGGAGGCGGGGATGGTTTCCGGGCGGCCGGCCAGATCCCAGTGTCCCGCCGGGGGCACAGAGCAGCACTGCCTGGGAGCATTAAACCGGCATCCTTTGAAATCTGGCGCTTTCACCAAAAACTTTTTTCCTTCCTTTCAGGTATCAAGGATTGTAAACTCCAACAACTCTTGGACACCAATGCCCCTCCGAAACCTTCTCCCCGACACTTCCCCCTGATCCCATCCCTTCTTCCAATCTCATCCCCTGCCATGTTTTCACTATCGCCTCTGACCTTCCTCTCTCTGACCCCGAACGATCAGTCCTCAGCAAAGGTCAGAGCTTCATCCCCTTACGCCCCTACCTCAATGAATTCCGAGCTCGGCACAATGCTGAGCTCTTTTTCCGCCACCTTCGCCTTCTTGCCCACTTCTTCGGCCAGGAGTCTTCCCCCCACACAGCCGACCCTTTCTCACGCTTTCAGAAATCTCGCTCTACCTGGACCTCTCCCTCTGGCCTCGAACCCTCTCTAGACCTCTTCATTGCAAATTGCCGATGATACATCGGCCATCTTAATTTCTCTGCTCCCCTCACTCACTCACTCCAACCTACCTCTATCTGAACTTGCAGCAATCCGCTCGCTCAGATCCAACTTCAACCTTGTGAATAAACCTGCTGACAAGGGCGGCGCTGTTGTTTGGCAAACCGACCTCTACCTTGCAGAGGCTGATCGCCAACTCTCTGACACCTCCTCCGACCACCCCCTGAACCATGACCCCACTGCCGATCGTCAAGCCATCATTTCCCAGACTGTCACTGACCTCATCTCCTCTGGAGATCTTCCCTCCACAGCCACCAACCTCATAGTTCCCCAACACCACACAGCCCACTTCTACCTCCTGCCTAAGATCCACAAACAGGACTGCCCCGGTAGACCCATCGTTTCAGCCTGTTCTTGCCACACAGAACTTATTTCTTCTTATCTCGACTCTATTTTCTTCTCCCCTTGTCCACTCTCTTCGACGCCCTTCGTCATTTTAACAGTTTCCAGTATCCTGGCCCCAACCATCTCCTTTTCACTATGGACGTCCAATCCCTCTACATTTCCATCCCCCACCAGGATGGCCTGAGGGCGCTCCGATTCTTCCTCGAGCAGAGGCCCAACCAGTCCCCATCCATCACCACCCTCCTCCGTCTGGCTGAACTTGTTCTCACATTGAACAACTTCTCCTTTAACTCCACTCACTTTCTCCAAATTAAAGGTGTTGCTATGGGAACCCGCATGGGTCCTATCTATGCCTTTTTGTGGGATATGTGGAACATTCTTTGTTCCAGTCCTACTCGGGTCCCCTCCCTCACCTCTTTTTCCGGTACATTGATGACTGTATCGGTGCCGTTTCCTGCTCTCGCCCTGAACTAGAAAATGTTATTCACTTTGCATCCAATTTCCACCCTTCCCTCACCTTCACATAATCCATCTCCGACTCTTCCCTTCCCTTCCTCGACTTTTCTGTCTCTATTTCTGGGGATAGACTTTCGACCAGTATCCACTAGAAGCCCACTGACTCCCACAGCTGCCTGGACTATACTTCCTCCCACCCCACATCTTATAAGGACTCCATTCCATTCTCCCAGTTTCTCCGTCTCCGTTGCATCTGCTCTGATGACGCCACCTTTCACACTCGTGCCTCTGATATGTCTTTTTCCTCAGCCGAGGATTCCCCTCCGCCGTGGTTAAGATGGCCCTCGACCGTGCCCGTTCTATTTCCTGCATCTCTACTCTCACCCCTTCCCCTCAGAACCATGACAGGATTCCCCTTGTCCTCACCTTTCATGCCATCAGCCTGCACGTTCAACGGATCATCCTCCGCCATTTCCGCCACCTCCAGTGTGATCCCACTACCAATCACATCTTCCCCTCCCCTCCCCTCTCAGCGCTCTGAAGGGACCGCTCCCTCCGGGACACCTTGGTCCACACCGCAGTCACCCCCTGCAGCCCCTCCCCATCCCACAGCACCTTCCCGTGCAAGTGCAGGAGATGTAACACCTGACCTTTTACCTCCTCCCTTCCCACTATCCAGGGTCCCAAATACTCCTTCCAGGTGAAACCGATTTACGTGCACTTCTTTCAATTTCGTATACTGTATTCGTTGCTCATAATGTGGTCTCCTCTACACTGGGAAGACCAAGCGAAGATTGGGTGACCGCTTTGCTGAACACCTCCGTTCAGTGTGACCCTGAGCTTCCGGTCGCCTGTCACTTTAATCCTCCACTCCACTCCCACTCTGATATCTCCATCCTCGGACTCCTCCACTGTTCCAGTGAAGCTCAATGCAAGCTCGAGGAACAGCACCTCATCTTTCGTTTAGGCACTTTACCGCCTTCTGAGCTCAAGATCAAGTTCAACAATTTCAGAGCATAACCTCTGGCCATCTTTGGCTGTCTTCCCCCCCCATCTTATGTTTTGTTCTTCTCCGTTTTTTTAATCTTTGTCTCTAATGGCAGCTGGTCATTACTCTGCCATTCACACCAATCCCGCCCTCCTGTATGGCTCAGAGATGTGGACCATACACAGTAGACACCTCAAATCGCTGGAGAAATACCACCAATGATGTCTCCACAAGATCCTGCAAATCCCCTGGGAGGACAGACGCACCAACGTTAGCGTCCTCGATCAGGCCAACATCCCCAGCATCGAAGCACTGACCACACTCGACCAGCTCCGTTGGGCAAGCCACATTGTTGGCATGCCTGACACAAGACTCCCAAAGCAAGGCTCTACTCGGAACTCCTATAGGGCAAGCGAGCCCCAGGTGGGCAGAGGAAACGTTTCAAGGACACACCCAAAGCTTCCTTCATAAAATGCAACATCCCCACCGACACCTGGGAGTCCCTGGCCAAAGACCGCCCTAAGTGGAGGAAGTGCATCTGGGAGCGCGCTGAGCACCTCGAGTCTCGTCGCCGAGAGCATACAGAAATCAAGCGCAGGCAATGGAAGGAGCGTGCGGCAAACCTGTCCCGCCCACCCTTTCTTTCAGCGACTGTCTGTCCCACCTGTGACAGAGACTGTAATTCCCATATTGGACTGTTCAGTCACCCAAGAATTCACTTTTAGAGTGGAAGCAAGTCTTCCTCGATTTCGAGAGACTGCATATGATGATCCAGATTGACTTTTTTCTAACTTCTACCATTACCATTTCAATTCGACCCAACATCCCCTTTGTCTCTCTAATCTCTCCTGCCTTCCACCCTATCACAGACCTTCCCTTTTGTTCTTTCTCACTCTCCCCCTTTCAGTGCTTGAGAACCTGTTCTTTTCGAACATTTGGCAGTTCTGACGAAAGGTCGTCGACCTGAAATGTTAACTTTGTTTTTCTTTCCACAGATGCTGCTTGACCCGCTGAGATTTCCAGCATTCTCTGGTTTTATTTCAGATTCCAGCATCCACAGTATTTTGCTCGTACATTGAAATTTGCTGTGTGCTCACCGTATAGCGTCCCGTAGTGTGCCACGGTGGGACGGCCTGGAAAACCAGGTGATCAGAGCTGTCCCAGCAGCGGTGAGTGCTGGAATTGGTGAATGAGGTAAGTGTGATGGTTTTGTTTTGTTCTATTTTTGTGATGTAGCTTATTGTGGGATGTTTAAGGTATTGGGAATGTTTGTTGTGCTTTCAGGTGTGATTTTTTTTTTGCCACAGAATCCTCTCCTGGAGCACTCCGAGGCCGGCTCTTTGGCAATGGATTTTCAGTTGGTCAGCCGGCTTAAAAGAGGTGTAACGCCTCCCTTATCGCTCTGCCTCACACTCAGGGCCCAGCTGATGAATTTTGCTAACTGAGACGCAAACTGTACCCAGGCTCACTTTACCGCCCTGCCGCCATTACCACTCTGAAATGAGCAGAACCGAAAATCTAGCCCTATGTGTGTATCTTTGCTCTAATGCTGTAAGGAAGTTCAACCCAGGAGTGTAAGGATGTGACCAATTCCCTGTTCGACCAGTGAGCTTGTATTTACTGCAAGGTGTGGTTATGTGTCCTGCCCCACACTGTCGAGTAGGATCACCTTTACTGTTACTGGTCCCCGGTCCCACTACTGAATTAATATTGGGCCAAATTTTGCTGGAGTGGGGCAACTCGCACCATGTGCCGTTAGTTGGACTTTTCCTGCCCCCTTCAGCTCAAAGGGTTTTTGTGCTGTAACTTGCTGGAAGTTCAAGCTCATAGCAGCGTGGCGAGGGCAAAGGGGCATCTAGGACCTGAGTGAAGGACGGGAACAACAGGCTAACTCCTTAACTAATGAGATTTAAACACAGAGAAGTGAACTAGGAATGACTGAGAGTGAATTCAATGTCAGCAAAAGATCGGTTTAAGAGAGACAGAGGAAGGAGACAGGAAGGAAAAGTAGGAAAAAAATAAAATTTTAAATTTGACATTTTTAAAATCTCCAACAACAATTCACTAATTGACGGAATAAGATTCCAGACATTTAATTGTTCACTTTATAGGCCAGGGAGGTTGACGAGCACTCATTCACAAATATCACATTGTTAACAGGGTACCTATGAAGTAACCTCAGGAAACTCACGGGGAGATTAAGGGCGAGATATCGTTTTTTGCGAAGGTAACGTCAGAGCAGCGCAAATCATCCAGGGTGTCCCTTCCCCGCCACAAGTTATTGGCCGATTTGTACATTAATAGTGGCGTGCGGCATTCACACAGTTACTGTTTCAGCAAATTCCGGCCCAGTATCTACATTATTAATACATGCTGCTTCATGCACATCGCTGTATTAGCTTTGTTAACTGTCATTGCAGAATTCACAACAATAAGTTCCAAAGTTTAAAATTTCACAAAACTTACACAGTATAACTGCAGTGCCAAGAATCACTACAGACAGCAGGATGGAGAGACCCAGGAGAATGTAGATGACCAGAGATGACTGTTTTCCTCGGACAGGCTCTGCTGATCGCACACCATGTTCTGCAAAGTGTAAGTGCAAGTCATCACTGAAAGGATGAGAGGGAACCATCTTGTGGAAAAGGCTCCAAACCTTTTCTCATTTGGACCTGGAGAAGAGGCAGAGGAGCCGAGTCTTGTTGTCAACACGAGAATTTTTTAAACTTTGCATGATTGGGCCGATCGAACACATATTTCGTCTATTCAAGAACATTCATCAACAGCAGGTTAGAGATCGAGGGGTTAAAAATTCACCTCCACCCGAAACGAGGTGCACCTTCTGTTTTTATAAGTTTTTCACCGCAGCGGAGGTGCCCTTCAGTTAAAGGGGAGAGCCGCTGCGAGCTCTGTATATTTTAAGTTCGGTCCACCGGCCCACAAGGGAGGGTTTCGGCGGCTATACAGCGCTGCCCCGTGGCAGACACTTTCAGGTGGCCAGAGGCCTTGTCGGGAGGGACAACTTCGGCCCCTAAACTGGGCAGGAAATTGAAGTGACACAAGTTACGGACAGTTACAAATAGCAGTCACAAAGTATCATTGACTCGGGTAATCTGCAAGGTACAAGGAATAAAGACCATTCGTTCAGCTCACACCTCTATCCTCATCATTTCTTCAACTTTTCACCATCCCTCATCCAGCATCTTTACTTCAAAACCTTCCTCACAGATTTCAGTGTGAGCCAACAACACCATCAGTTAAAGGGATGGTCACAGTGGGTTTCTGACCCCACTGCTTTATTCACTGTGTGTTAACACTATCAGTTAAAGGGATAGTCACAGGGGGTTTCTGACTCCACTGCTTTATTCACTGTGTGTTAACACCATCAGTTAAAGGGATGGTCACAGGGGTTTATGAATCCACTGCTTTATTCACTGTGTGTTAACACCATCAGTTAAAGGGATGGTCACAGGGATTTATGACCCCACTGCTTTATTCACTATTCAGCTCTAAAATCCATCAGTTTTTCTGAAGAAATTGAATTTCCTGACAACATGCTCTCTCAACCAATGAGAAATGACCTTTTCGCTGTTGTTAATTGATCTGAGGCTGTTAGTGAATTTGAGCTGATTAACTCAAACTGAATAAATGATACAATAATGATCAGATCACTGATGGGTACCTGGCTTCAACGCTTCCTGTGTTCCTCTGTCTCCTCTCAGTCGGTCAGGACGAAAATTGTCGAGAGTTTGATAATCGTCGAGCTCCATGTCATCAGCTGGAAGAACTTCTGGTCTTTGAAGAACATGTGAGAGGCAGTTAGCGAAATGCGACCTTTTATCTCACACAGTTCCTCTTCCTGCGCTCTCTGTTTCTCTGAAAAACCACAACTGTAAATATTTCCTGCTGTCGGCAGGAGCCCATGGGTGAAAGTGGCCTTCAGCTCCCTGGACCTATTGGGTACATTAAGTGTGCCAATAAAGAGAGTTAGTTCAGGTGTTGTTTAGTTTCTCAGTGCAGTGTAACCAGTTACACACCACAAACTTCAGTCCCTCATATATGTGGCAAATGGGTAGTGGATTTGCATCAAGTCCTATTAAACCCAGTGTCACTTTACCATACATTTAACTTCCCAACTTTGCAGAACTCTAAGATAAGATGTGTCCATTAACTTCGGCATTGGTCTCAAACCTGAACCAACCCAGAGTGCTGCGCGGACAGAGGCTGGATTGTCTAGGACGAGGGATCACCTGCTCAGCCTTTAAAGCCTCCACCATCTACAAGGCTCAAGTCAGGAGTGTGGCGGAATATTCACCACTCACTCGGATGGGTGCAGTACAACAACACTCAAGAAGCTCAACACCATCCAGGACACAGTAGTTTGGTGATTGCTGCCTCTGCCACTGGACTCGTATCCACCGCCTCCACCACCGGTGACCCTGGTGAATCTCTTCACTCTCTCTATGGCCTTACCGTCTCTTCAATAATGGGTTTTGCCCCAAATGCTATTGGCCTTTTTTGTAGCTTGACTTACCTGCACTCAGATTTTCACAGAATTCTGTATTTGAATCTGAATCCCCAAGTCTTTCCATTCATCCACAACCTTTCAGCATCTTTCTATTAATTCTGTACTCCCATTCCATTGAGTGTGCACTCCCATTCCATTGAGTGTGTACTCCCATTCCATTGACTGTGTACTCCCATTCCATTGAGTGTGCACTCCCATTCCATTGAGTGTGCACTCCCATTCCATTGAGTGTGTACTCCCATTCCATTGACTGTGCACTCCCATTCCATTGAGTGTGTACTCCCATTCCATTGAGTGTGTACT
This sequence comes from Pristiophorus japonicus, assembly GCF_044704955.1. Classification (NCBI taxonomy): domain Eukaryota; kingdom Metazoa; phylum Chordata; class Chondrichthyes; family Pristiophoridae; genus Pristiophorus; species Pristiophorus japonicus. The sequence goes on from NW_027254761.1 coordinate 154,540, forward strand.
CCCATTCCATTGAGTGTATACTCCCATTCCATTGAGTGTGTACTCCCATTCCATTGAGTGTGCACTCCCATTCCATTGAGTGTGTACTCCCATTCCATTGAGTGTGCACTCCCATTCCATTGAGTGTGTACTCCCATTCCATTGACTGTGCACTCCCATTCCATTGAGTGTGCACTCCCATTCCATTGAGTGTGCACTCCCATTCCATTGAGTGTGTACTCCCATTCCATTGACTGTGCACTCCCATTCCATTGAGTGTGCACTCCCATTCCATTGAGTGTGTACTCCCATTCCATTGACTGTGCACTCCCATTCCATTGAGTGTGTACTCCCATTCCATTGAGTGTGCACTCCCATTCCATTGAGTGTGCACTCCCATTCCATTGAGTGTGCACTCCCATTCCATTGAGTGTGCACTCCCATTCCATTGAGTGTGCACTCCCATTCCATTGACTGTGCACTCCCATTCTATTGAGTGTGCACTCCCATTCCATTGACTGTGACTCCAATTCCATTGACTGTGTACTCCTATTCCGTTGACTGTGTACTCCCATTCCATTGACTGTGTACTCCCATTCCGTTGAGTGTGTACTCTCATTCCATTGAATGTGTACTCTCATTCCATTGAGTGTGCACTCCCATTCCATTGAGTATATATGTACATTAACATAAAAAGGCTAAATACATTGATATAAAGTGGTTGATATAATCAGCATTATGGAAAAGAGAAGCAAGCCTGAGCTGGATAGAAAGATGCAGATAGTTTATCACGGCACCACGGATAAAACAATTGTTGTAACAAGATAAGGAAATATTTGCTTCAGCAAGAGTGGCTAATCGAATAGATTAGATTATAACGTGGTTGTTTATACTTATGTTTGTGAAATTATAATCAATAATAACTAAACAGTCAGGAAGTTAGTTTCAGGGTAATGAGAAAATGACTGAAGGAATGAGGAATGTAACGGAAGCTGCAAGGTACCAAGGAATGTGTCCTTGTGAAGCACAGATAGGAAAGGGGACGAGCTGTAGTTTTTCACTGTGACCATGCGTGAGGTCAGGGGTCGGACCGGTGACATGGATTGTTCACTGAAGGGTATAAATAGTGAGAGTCTTGGTGTCAGGGGGCAGATTGAACGTGGGACACCAAGGTTTCATGCAGCGAGCTGACCTGATCTGATATAAGTTACCGTGGATGTGCAGGACTTGCATTTTACTATAATTGGTGGACAAGATACGTCTTGTATAAATAAAGTGTTAATTTTGCTGACACTAGACTCTGGGATCTCGTAATTAGTAAGACAAGGGATCAGCTTGAATCTTACACAGAATCTTAGTGGCGAGCGAAACCAGGAATCGAAAGTGATTTTTTAAAGTGTGATGTGCCTGTCTCAGGAGAAACCACGGCCCCGTGTGGGTCAAGAAATTGCTGCATTAGGGCAGTAAGAACTAACAACATAAGGACCCTTTTAATGATGAGATTTATGTTCCTGCAATACCACTCAACCCATCCAGCCCAGAAAGGCAAACATTTAAACTGTGGATTCTCATTCCTGCAGGGAGTAAATTGTCCTCAGAGATTTTGAAAATTAAAAATTTTAATTTTATTTTCTTACTTTTCCTTTGTCACTTTTTATCTCTCTTTCTTTAATCCAGTCTTTTTTTTCCCTCTCTATCTATTTCTGGGCCTAATTTGGCTCTAATTCGCTCTCCTACTCTGTTGTCCCTGTTTCTTTCCCAATCCTTAAATCTCATTGTTTAAGGAGACAGATTATTGGTCCCATCATTCACTGAGGCTCGAGACGCTCATTGTCCTCACAACACGCTAATAATGCCGTGTACATTTAACTCACCGTTATCAACTCGCACTTCCAGCAGTTCACAAACTGAAGGGTGAGGACAAAGTCTCACAAATGGAGCACGCGAGATGCCCCACTCCAGCAATTTCTGCCTCATTGACTTTCTCCGTTTTTGGGTTTGAACTGAATTGGTGGAACTGAGGCCAACTCACCTGAATTTACAGCCGAGGGTCTGATTAAATTATGAAACTGGTTTTCTACAGTGGCCACTGCAGTAAACTACTGCAGTAAATGATGTCAACATTCCTGAGTTCACAACACGTGATTGTCACGTGGCAATTGGCACTGCCGAGCTCATCACCCATAACAGGGAATTGATGCTTTAAGGGGTATGAGAGTAAATAAGTGTCATGTATCTCACACGACTCTATATAACTGTATCTTAACATGCTATACATGACTGTAACTAGATATAACCTGTAACCACAAGCATACTTTACCACCAGGGGTGCACTTGCAGGAGACACTGCATACCTGTTCCACACAGGTATATAAAGGCAGGTCTCAGGCAAGTGTGGCACTCGAGAGCTGTGAAATAAGCAGGTCCAGACTGACCTTGACTTCAACATATGCCTCGTGTAAGTCTGTACTGCAGGGTCAGGACTTTGCAATAAGGAATGAATGTTGACAGCAATTAAGGTACAGGTCGAACCTTCCTTGTCCAGAACTCCCTTATCCGGCACTACCCCTCGTCCGGCACCATTCCCGGCCACCAGGTGGCGCATGCGCAGAACTCCGACATGAACAGGTTGAAGTCCTTCCTCGCTGTTGACTCCCGCAATCGCTGGCCTGACCCCGCGATCCACCGCCATCCCCAACCCCGTCCCCTCCACGATCTCTCTGCCGCACTCCTAGCCCCAAGCCAACCAGTCCTGATATCCCCTTACTCAGTACCTGTATCATCCAATTTAACGTGACCTCCCCATATCCGGCAAAATCCCTTATCCAGCACAGGCCAGGTCCCAAGGGTGTCGGATAAGAGAAGTTCAACCTGTATCTGGGGTTGTTACGTTAATTATTGGGGAACGTGAATATATATGTGAGATTTAAGAAAAACTAGTTGAGGTGCAAGATATTAATTTCAACTTAATATCATTCCCCAAAACCATAAGGTCTGTCTCAGATCCTTGTGCACACATAAGACAGGGTTAGGAAACAACACTTTACATTTTAAATGAGATGAACAACCTTTAATTCTGTCTGCCCCAACAGTACTGTGTTACACAATGAAGATTAACAATGCCGATAACGTAATCAATCAAATGGTTTCAACTTCTTTGAAGAGTTTTGCTTTTTATGAGGATGTAAGTCTTGGAACTCTTCTACTTATTTAGTTACACGTTGTACCTGTGGTGCTGCCGGGTAAGAAAGGTTAGAAATTGGAAATGACTTTTGTGCTTTCGCTAAAAGTGCTTGAAAATTGTTCAGACATTTAAATTAAAGACGAGGGCCTGGAAATTTGTCTGCGCAGCACAGTTTTTGGGCGCTAACCGGCCGACTAAGGTCCCAATATGGCGGGCAGGAAGCGCAGGCACATTTTCAGCCATATTGGTTCAGGTGGATGCACTGGCATCAGGAGCTCCCGTTCAGATTACTAAAGGGACAAAATGTGTTATTTAAATTAGGCCCTGCACAGTTTGAAGGACCCGTTTTCTGTTCTCGATTGTCCCAGCGCTTCACTCACCACATGCTGCCCTCACACAGCACAACATGGCGATAACCAGCAGGGAGGACCCCTCACCAGCACTATTTCAATGGATCATGCAGTACTCACATGTTACTTGCTGGTTTGCCATCTCAAGTTGTTCATCCAGAATTGGAAAGTTCTGTTTCTGTAAACAGAGCAAGCTGCAGCTCGTCTTGCACTTTTATTGGCTGCCTCATCAATAGTTTCACTGCAGTCAATGGTGGTCTTCTCTGGTCTGTACCTCTACTCCATTTACTCGACTCAGGACAGCAACACATGCCAGGCCTCCGGCCTTCCCCCTCAGAGCACCAGGCCAGACATGGGAGGTGAGACCAGGCTCCCCAGGAACAAGCTCCAGAGATACAGCCAGCAGCGACTCCATCCCAGGAACAAGCTCCAGAGATACAGCCAGCAGAGGCTCCATTCCAGGAACAAGCTCCAGAGATACAGCCAGCAGCGACTCCATTCCAGGAACAAGCTCCAGAGATACAGCCAGCAGAGGCTCCATTCCAGGAACAAGCTCCAGAGATACAGCCAGCAGAGGCTCCAATCCAGGAACAAGCTCCAGAGATACAGCCAGCAGAGGCTCCAATCCAGGAACAAGCTCCAGAGATACAGCCAGCAGTGACTCCATTCCAGGAACAAGCTGCAGAGATACAGCCAGCAGAGGCTCCATTCCAGGAACAAGCTCCAGAGATACAGCCAGCAGAGGCTCCCCAGGAACAAGCTCCAGAGATACAGCCAGCAGAGGCTCCCCAGGAACAAGCTCCAGAGATACAGCCAGCAGAGGCTCCAATCCAGGAACAAGCTCCAGAGATACAGCCAGCAGAGGCTCCAATCCAGGAACAAGCTCCAGAGATACAGCCAGCAGTGACTCCATTCCAGGAACAAGCTGCAGAGATACAGCCAGCAGAGGCTCCATTCCAGGAACAAGCTCCAGAGATACAGCCAGCAGAGGCTCCCCAGGAACAAGCTCCAGAGATACAGCCAGCAGAGGCTCCCCAGGAACAAGCTCCAGAGATACAGCCAGCAGCGGCTCCAATCCAGGAACAAGCTCCAGAGATACAGCCAGCAGTGACTCCATTCCAGGAACAAGCTGCAGAGATACAGCCAGCAGAGGCTCCATTCCAGGAACAAGCTCCAGAGATACAGCCAGCAGAGGCTCCCCAGGAACAAGCTCCAGAGATACAGCCAGCAGAGGCTCCCCAGGAACAAGCTCCAGAGATACAGCCAGCAGCGGCTCCATTCCAGGAACAAGCTCCAGAGATACAGCCAGCAGAGGCTCCAATCCAGGAACAAGCTCCAGAGATACAGCCAGCAGTGACTCCATTCCAGGAACAAGCTCCAGAGATACAGCCAGCAGAGGCTCCATTCCAGGAACAAGCCACCACAACAGGAGGGTCATCTCAGTCCCATGATCCTTCAGTAGAGCAGGAGCAACCAATCACCTCTTCCAATACTGGCCCTCAGCTTACACTCATTTGGTGCTGACATTCACTCATGTGACGAGTATTGACATGCTGCTGTTGGGGCAAAGAGGACTAATGTTTTGTCATGCTGTAGATGGGTAGTGGATTGAGGGAATGTTCCTTAATCTGAAAGTGTGAGAGAAGGAGGTCAGGCCCTGGTCTCAATGGTAGACAGTGTTATACAGAAGAGAGGGCTTCAGTGATGAGCTGTTCTCTGATGCTTTTTGCAGCAGTCATTGAGGAGTCCTCTGAGTGCATGTCATCGTGAGAAGAACATAAGAAATAGGAGCTGGGGTGGGCCATTTGGCCCCTCGAGCCTGCTCCACCATTCAATAAGATCATGGCTGATTTCTTCCTGGCCTCAACTCCACTTCCCCGCCCGCTCCCATAACCCTTGACTCACTGATCGTTCAAAAATCTGTCTATCGCCACCTTAAATATATTCAGTGACACAGCCTCCACAGCTCCCTGGGTTAAAGAATTCCAAAGATTCATGACCCTCTGAGAGAAGAAATTCCTCTTCATTTCCGTTTTAAATGGGCGGCCCCTTATTCTGAAACTATGCCTCGTAGTTCTAGATTATCCCACGAGGGGAAACATCCTCTCTGCATCTACCCGGTCATGCCATGACCCCTCAGAATCTGATGTTTCAATAAGATCACCTCTCAAACTTCTAAACTCCAATGAGTATAGACCCAACCTGCTCAACCTTTCTTCCTATGACAACCCCTTCATCTGAGGAATCAACCTCGAGAACCTTCTCTGAACTGTCACCAATGCAAGTATATCCTTCCTTAAATAAGGAGACCAAAACTGTACGCAGTACTCCAGTTGTGGTCTGACCAATCCCTCTGCAGTAGTAGCAGGATTTCCCTACTTTTATACTCCATCCCCTTGCAATAAAGACCAACATTCCATTTGCATTCCTAATTACTTGCTGTAACCGTATACTAAGTATTTCTGTTTCATGTACAAGGACCCTCAGATCCTTCTGTATCACAGCATTTTGTAATCTTTCCCAATTTAAATAATAATTCCCTTTTTTATTTTTCCTTCCAAAGTGGATAACCTCACATTGTCCCACATTATACTCCATCTGCCAAATTTTTGTCCACTCACTTGGTCTATCTATATCCCTTTGTAGATTCTTGTTTTCCCACCTATCTTTGTATCATCAGCAAATCTGTCTCCGCTTCATCCAAGTCATTCATATAAATTGTAATTAGTGGAAGTCCCAGCAGTGATCCCTGTGGCACCTCACTAGTTACAGTTAGCCAATCCTCTATCCACACGAATATATTATCCCCAACCCCGTGAGCTCTTATCTTGTGCAGTAACCTTTTATGTGGCATCTTATCGAATGCTTTCTGGAAATCCAAATATTATACACGACATCTACTGATTCCCTTTTATCCACCCTGCTCGTTATTTCCTCAAGGAACTCCAGCAAATTTGTCAAACAAGATTTCTCTTTCATAAATTCATACTGACTCTGTTTTGACTGCATTATGATTTTCTAAATGTCCTGCCACTAATTCCTCAATAATGAATTCCAGCATTTTCCCAATGACAGATGTTAGGCTAACTGGTCTATAGTTTCCTGCTTTCTGTCTCCCTCCTTTCTTTAATAGGGACATTACTTTTGCGGTTTTACAGTCCGCTGGGACCTCTCCAGAATCCAGGGAATTTTGGTAGATTACAATCAATGCATCCACTATCTCTGCAGCCACCTCTTTTTAGATCCTAGGATGTAAGCCATCAGGTCCAGGGGGCTTGTCCAACTTTTGTCCCATTAGTTTGCCGGGTACTTTTGCTCTTGTGATAGTGATTGTTTTAAGTTCCCCCCCAATAGCCCCTTAATGATCAATTATTGGGATGCTTTTAGTGTCTTCTGCCATGAAGACTGATACAAAATATTTGTTCAAAGACTCTGCCATTTCCCTGTTTCCCATTATTGGTTCCTCTAAATGACCAACATTTATTTTAGCTACTCATTTTCTTTCTAGATATCTGTAGAAGCTTTTATTGTCTGTTTTTACATTTTTTGCTAGTTTACACTCATAAGCTATCTTCTCTCCCTTTATCAATTTTTTAGTGTTCCTTTGCTCAAACCTCTGGCCTTCCACTGTTCTTCACAACATTGTATGCCTTTGTTTTCAATCTGATACCATATTTTACTTCCTGAGTTAGTCACGGATGGTTCACTGAACTATATCTTTGCTGAGAGTTATAAAATATCTCGTTAAATGTTTGCCACTGCTTTTCTACAATCTTACCACTCCAGGGACTTGAGCACAAAAAAACTCGGCTGACACTCCAGTGTAGTACTGAGGGAGCACTGCACTGTCGGAGGTGCCGTCATTCGGATGAAATGCTAAACCGAGACCCCATCTGCTCTCTCAAGTGGGCGTAAAAGATCCCTTGACTATTTCAAAGAAAAGCAGGGGATGTATCCCTGGTGTCCTGGCCAATATTTATCCCTCAATCAACATAAAACAGATTAACTGATCATTATCACATTGCTGTTTGTAGGAGCTTGCTTGTGCGCAAATTGGCTGCCGCGTTTCCCACATTACAACAGTGACGGCACGCCAAAAGTACTTAATTGGCTGTAAAGTGCTTTGAAACGTCTGGTGGTTGTGAAAGGTGCTATATAAATCCAAGTCTTTCTTTCTTTTTAATATATCTTGCCAGTCCACTTTAACCAACTCTGCCTTCATACCGTTGTAATTAGGACACTAGTTTGAGACCTAGCTTTCTCATCCTCAAACTAAATTTGAAATTTTACCATGCTGGTTTCTCTTTATCCACACTCCATGTAGTTCTGGCTCCAATGAAGCCAGGGCCTCCTTAACAACAATGTAAAGGACTACAGTCGGATTAGCTACACGTGTCACAGGAACAAGTCAGGACAAGGTAGTATAGCACCTAGGGTCCCCTACATAGCTAGATCCTGTCTTTGCCCCCTGTTATATATGTTGACTTGTATTTACTCTGTACAGCCACCAGAGGGCTCATTCCCTGGAGTCCCAAGGGATCCCATAAACCCTTGGGAGCACAGGTATTTAAGGAGGCTTCACAGGTTGGAGAGGCACTCTGGAGACCTGCAATAAAAGACACTTTACTTTGAGCTCACAGTATTCAGTCTGATTCTTTCTCCATACACAACAACTGGCGACGAGATATAGATAGCGAACCCAAAGATGCAGAGAACAGTGGGCATCCTGGAGAAATTCTCAGAGGGAGATGATTGGGAAACTTTTGTTGAGCGACTTGACCAATACTTCGTGGTCAACAAGCTAGATGGGGAACAGAACGCTGCCAAATGAAGGGCGATCCTCCTCACTGTCTGTGGGCCACCAACGTATGACCTCATGAAGAATCTTCTCACTCCAGCGAAACCCACGGAGAAATCGTACGACAATTTGTGCACACTGGTCCGAGAGCATATGAACCCGAAGGAAAGCGTTCTGATGGTGAGGTACCGGTTCTACAGCTACAAAAGTTCTGAAGGTCAGGAAGTGGCGAGTTATGTCGCTGAGCGAAGACGCCTTGCAGGACATTGCGAATTTGAAGGACATTTGGAGCACATGCTCAGAGACTTTTTCGTACTTGGCATTGGCTACAAAACCATACATCGCAAGTTTTTGACTGTAGAGACCCCAACCTTGAGTCAGGCTATAGCGACAGTCTAGGCATTCATTGCCACTAGTGACAATATGAAACAAATCTCTCAGCACACAAGTGCTGCTACAATTACTGTGAACAAAGCAATGTTGTTTTCGAATCGTAACGTACAGAGCAGGTCACACATACCTGCAGCTACATGTCCGCTGATGACTCAGAGTCCAACATCAAGGGCGTAGAATGCAAGGTCATTAACACCTTGTTGGCCCTGCGGGGGTGATCATCATTTCCATTCATGCCGATTCAAAGAGTATGTTTGCAAGGACTGTGGAATAATGAGACACCTCCAATGAGTTTGCAGGTGAGCTGCTAAGCCTGTTAAATCTGCAAACCACCATGTTGCAGAGGAGGACAGATCCATGGAGGATCACAACAAACCAGAGCCTCAGATAGAGGAGGAAGAGGTACATGAGGTGCACACATTCACCACGAATTGTCCCCCGATAATGCTGAATGTTGAATTCAATGGACTCCCAGTGTCAATGGAGCTGGACACGGGCAAAAAGACTTTCAAAGGTTGTGGTGCAACAAGGCCTCAAGACCAGTCTTAACTCCAGTTCGCACGAAACTAAGAAATTACACAAAAGAACTGATTCCTGTAATCGGCAGTGCTACCGTACATCCAGGGGTATTCAACATTTAGGAAGGATAGGATAGGCAGAGAGGAAAAGGAATCGGGGCGGCGTTGCTGGTTTAAGATGAAATTAATGCAAAAGTAAGGAGGGACATGAGCCTGGATGATGTGGAATCGGCACGGGTGGAGCTGCGGAATACCAAAGGGCAGAAAACGCGAGTGGAAGTTGTGTACAGACCACCAAACAGTAATAGTGAGGTTGGGGACAGCATCAAACAAGAAATAAGGGATGTGTGCAATAAAGGTACAGCAGTTATCATGGGCGACTTTAATCTACATATTGATTGGGCTAACCAAACTGGTAGCAATGCGGTGGAGGAGGATTTCCTGGAGTGTATTAGGAATGGTTTTCTAGACCAATATGTCGAGGAACTAACTAGCGAGCTGGCCATCCTAGACTGGGTGATGTGTAATGAGAAGGGACTAATTAGCAATCTTGTTGTGTGAGGCCCCTTGGGGAAGAGTGACCATAATATGGTAGAATTCTTTATTAAGATGGAGAGTGACACAGTTAATTCGGAAACTAGGGTCCTAAACTTAAGGAAAGGTAACTTCGACGCTATGAGGCGTAAATTGGCTAGAATAGACTGTCACAGGATACTTAAAGGGTTGAGAATGTCAAATATTTAAAGATCACATGGATGAACTTCAGCAATTGTACATCCCTGTCTGGAGTAAAAATAAAATGGGGGAAGGTGGCTCAACCGTGGCTAACAAGGGAAATTAAGGATAGTGTTAAAACCAAGGAAGAGGCATATAAATTGGCTAGAAAAAGCAACAAACCTGATGACTGGGAGAAATTTAGAATTCAACAGAGGAGGATAAAGGGTTTAATAAAGAGTGGGAAAATAGAGTTTGAGAGGAAGCTTGCCGGGAACACAAAAACTGATTGCAAAAGCTTCTATAAATATGTGAAGTGAAGAAGATTAGTGAAGACAAACGTAGGTCGCTTGCAGTCGGATTCAGGTGAATTTATAATGGGGAACAAGGAAATGGCAGACCAATTGAACAAATACTTCGGTTCTGTCTTCACGAGGGAAGAAACAAATAACCTTCCGAATGTACTAGGGGACAGTGGGTCTTGTGAGAAGGAGGAACTGAAGGATATCCTTATTAGGCGGGAAATTGTGTTCGGGAAATTGATGGGATTGAAGGCCGATAAATCCCCGGGGCCTGATAGTCTGCATCCAAGAGTACTTAAGGAAGTGGCCCTAGAAATAGTGAATGCATTGGTAGTCAGCAGGTTTAATGTCGAAGTTGGTATTGGATCTGACAGAGCGGAGTGCTGCAAGTTCAGAGGGAGGTAGTTTGGAGTGAGTGAGTGGAGCAGAGAAATTGAGATGGCCAATGTCCCGTCGGCAGTTTGCAATGAAGAGATCTAGAGAATGTAAGAGGACAGAGGGAGGGGTTCAGATAGACATGGTGGAGATCCAACATTAGATTGATTGGTGGCAGTGGGAAAGGAGAAGGAATGTGCAGACTCAGCACAAGGGCGACAACTGGAGTCTGTCAAGCAGCAGAGGCACTGAAAGGTGGGAAAGGAACAATCATTTCTCCCAGCCTTTCCACCATCAATTAAACTACATGCAGCTGAAGACCAACACTGATAATCCTGCCAACTAACATTGCAGGGTCACCAGCCAATACACCCTCAACATCCAATTCGACCCTGAGCTGAGTCTCTGACCCCGTATCCTCTCCATCACATAGACTGCCGAATTCAACATTGCCACCTCCATCCCCACCTCAGCCCACCTGCTACTGAACCCCTCATCCATGACTTTGTCACCTCCACCATCCATTATCCCAATGCTTTCCTGGCCGGCCTTCCACCCTGCATAACCTTCAGTTCGTCGAAAACTCTGCTACTTATATCTTATCTGATAGGGAGTGCAGCTGATCCTGACACCATTCCATCTCAACAATGTAAAGGCCCACAGTCAGATGTGTCACAAGTGCAACAGCAATAAGTCAGGACAAGGTAGTGTGGTCCCAAGTGCCCCCTACATAGCCAGACCCTGTCTGTGCCCACTGTCAGCCAAACCCAATGTGCTGAAATGTGTATCAGCAGCACTACAATACCAGAATGTACAGCCATACCAACACACACCCTCCCTGCACCAGTGTCAGCCCCTCTAGTACATTCTCAACAAAAGGTACAGCAACTGTACCGCTATGTAAAACTGTAAATGTCTGGTGTTTTAGAGATCAGAATCCACATCTCCTTTTCGCTGTTCAGAATCGTTTGATGATCACACCTGATCCAAATGTATTTAGTAACCGGAGCCGGTGATAAGTAGCTGTGCAGTATTATCAATCACCTGATCTCAGTGTCACCATTCAGATAGTTTCCAGCATGAATAATTGGAGATCAAAGGTCTCTCTGATGGTTATTAAACTTACTCTCCTTCAGCTGTGAAGTGTCAGTCCTGAGTTCAGTGAGTGAGCTTCCTGTCTGCCCAGACAATCCTGCAACTGAAAGAGGAACAAGACTTTAGATCATGTGGCACTGTTTGTAGAGCAAGATCAATTTTGCTTTTGAATTATGACAGATTTTCACAGAGAAAACAGGCAAAACTATTTCCGCTGGTTGGTGAGTTGGGAACTCGAGGGCCTCAATTGAAGATGATCACCGACAAAGTTGAGGGAGAGGTTAGGAACTGTTTTGTGCAAACTGTTTTTAAGACATGGAATTCCCGACCAGAAATAGTGATGGAAGCTGAAACCAGATCAGAATTCAGCTTTTAAAAGGGACTTGGTTAGATTTTACAAAAATAATATTTCGAAGGGTATGGAGAAGGGACAGGTGAATGAGACAGAGTGAACAGCTCTCTCTGAGAACCAGCTCACGTCGTGGGCTGAATGGTCTCCTCCTGTGCTGTAAAATTCTATTGTTTTTAAATTGTACAGTACATGGACATGCATTTATTATCTATTCAATGGAATCGTGGCCTTTATTGCAAAGGGGATGGAATATAAAAACAGGGAAGTCTCGCTACAGTTATACAGGGTATTGGTGAGGCCACACCTGGAATACTGAGTGCAGTTTTGGTTTCCATATTTACGAAAGGATATACTTGCTTTGGGGGCAGTTCAGAGAAGGTTCACTAGGTTCCGGAGATGGCTTGCTTCCTAGCGTCTTAAGAGAAGTAGCGGCAGGGATTGTGGATTCATTGGTTGTAATTTACCAAAATTCCCTGGATTCTGGGGAGGTCCCAACAGATTGGAAAACTGCAAATGTAACGCCCCTATTTAAAAAAGGAGGCAGAGTTGAAGCAGGAAACTATAGACCAGTAAGCCTAACATCTGTGATTGGGAAAATGTTGGAGTCCATTATTAAAGAAGCAATAGCAGGACATTTGGAAAAGCAAAATTCGGTCAGGCAGAGTCAGCATGGATTTATGCAGGTGAAATCATATTTGACAAGTTTGCTGGAGTTCTTTGAGGATGTAACGAACTGGGTGGATAGAGGGGAACCAGTGCATATGGTGTATTTGGACTTCCAGAAGGCATTTGACAAGGTGCCACAAAAAAAGTTACTGAACAAGATAAAAGTTCATGGGGTTGGTGGTTGTCGGATTGCAAAATTTGTGGGAAAACCATCCCAGTGTTTGGACTCATTGGAAAGGAAATTTAATTTGGAACTATCAACCAGAAAGTTTGTGATCCTAAAATCCACATGGAAGAAACTACGAGTTTTAATTGAATTTGGGATATTACAAGGCAAATTGGGTCCGTGTGGAAAGGGGAACTAAAGGATAACTATCCTTCAAGGAAACCAGTTTTGGGTATTGAAGCTGTCTGGGGTATTGAAGCTGAACAAATTGTCAGGGGAATTGTGTAAACTCGAAAAGCCTTCTCCCCAGGAGACATTAACATAGCAACAATCAACCCAGAGATAGCCAGCCATCACTCTGAGCAGGAAACCCATCCAGCGCATACATAATGATAATGGCCCATCCAGTCCGAATGGAAAACCCAGGCCTAGGCAGACATTGCAAATACCAAAAACTAATTTTTCCGATCATGAAACAAATTCGAAAGATCGACACATCCGAGACAGATTACCATTAACAGGCCCACCAAAATTAAAACTAAGAGATATCAAGCCCGCCAAAATAAAAACAAAGACTCGGGGCTGATTTGGCGCACAGATTAGAACGACTCCCAAAGTATAACTGGGGCCCTGTTTTTTAACGAAAGGAGAGGGGAAGAAGGGAAAGAGGAGAGAGACCACCGCAGCAGTTTTAACAAGACTTCCAGAGAGTTTGCTACACAGCCTTCTATGCAGCTCTTCTGCCTCGACGACACTCCTGGGCTACACTGCTCTGCTATCGAAGAAGAAGGAAGAACATCACCAAGGCAGAGAAAAGCAGTTCCAGTAATTTCCCACATCACCATCGCGGCAGCAACTGACCACAGCCAACGTGGTAACATCGAAACCACCGCGATCGATGAACTCCAAGAACAAAACTCCTCAAGAAGAAACCGAAGATTTGAACGTTTCCACTCTACAATCTGTTCCTAGCTACCAACAGGTGAAACATTACCTAAAGAACTTTAAAACCTATTGCTGACAGAAGAAAAGTGAGTACTCACCCCACAAGTCCAATATACGCCCTACCTCATCAGCGGACATCACCCAACTAAAGATTACGCAGCAAGTAGTCTTCTACAACATTCGGGGTACGGCGAGCAGAACCTACAGAGTCCAGCGAACCCTGAAATCGTGAACCGCGGCAACTGACAATCTCAGGACTAGTGAGCATGATCCCTGTTTGCCCTGGAGTTCAACCTAGTCAGAGTTAGGCATTGGGAGGTGGGAGGTGTATATTTTTTCTGTAACCCCTTTGAATGTGTGATAAAGTGTTCTTTATTCTAGTAATTACAAGCTTGACATTGTACGTTCTTGCCCTTAATAAAATCAAAGTTCTTTGCACCAAAACCAGTTGTCTATTGCACTTTGTCACATCCCCAAATAAATCCAAAGTCTAGAACTCAGGGAGTGGGAGCCATTCGAACTGCTCAGAAGGTCAGAGGTGGACCTGACCTCTGAGACCACAGCCTACAGGGTAATATATTAGCATGGATAGAGGATTGGCTAATTAACAGAAAACAAAGATCTGGGAATACTTGTGCATGAAACACGAAAGGATAGTATGCAGTTACAGCAACTGATCAGGAAGGCCAATGGTTTCTTGGCCTTTATTGCAAAGGGGATGGAGTATAAAAGCAGAGAAATATTGCAGGGAAAAACAGGTACATAAGGTATTGGTGAGGCCACACCTGGAATACTGCGAGCAGTTTTGGTTTCCATATTTACGAAAGGATAACCTTGCTTTGGATAGTTCAGAGAAGGATCACTAGGTTGGTTCCGGGGATGAGGGGATTGACTTATGAGGAAAGGTTGAGGAGGTTGGGCCTCTACTAATTGGAATTCAGAAGAATGAGAGGTGATCTTATCGCAATGTGTAAGATTATGAGAGGGATTGATAGGGTGGATGCAGAGAGGATGTTTCTACTGATGGGGGAGACTAGAACTAGAGGGCATGATCTTAGAATAAGGGGACGCCCATTTAAAACTGAGATGAGGAGAAATTTCTTCTCTCAGAGGGTTGTAAATCTGTGGAATTATCTGCCTCAGAGAGCTGTGAAAGCTGGGACATTGAATAAATTTAAGACAGAAATAGACAGTTTCTTAAATGATAAGGGGTTTTGGGGAGCGGACGGGGAAGTGAAGCTGAGTCCATGATCAGATCAGCCATGATCTTATTGAATGGCGGAGCAGGCTCGAGGGGCTGTATGGCCTACTCTTGTTCCTATTTTTTATGTTCTTATGAGGGGTTTGATTTATGAGGAAAGGTTGAGGAGGAAGAGCCTCTACTCATTGGAATTCAGAAGATTGAGAGGTGATCTTATCGAAACGTGTAAGATTATGAGGAGGCTTGACTAGGTGGATGTAGAGATGTTTCCACTGATGGGGGAGACTAGAACTAGGGGGCATAATCTGGGCCGCCCATTTAAAACTGAGATGAGGAAGAATTTCTTCTCTCAGAGGATTGTAAATCTGTAGAATTCGCTGCCTCAAAGAGCTGTGGAAGCTGGGACATTGAATAAATTTAAGACTGAGATAGACAGTTTCTTAACCGATAAGAGAATAAGGGGTTATGGGGAGCAGGCAGGGAAGTGGAGCTGAGTCCATGATCGGATCAGCCATGATCGTATTAAATGGCGGAGCAGGCTGGAGGGGCCGTAAACCTACTCTTGCTTCTATTTCTGATGTTCTTATGTTCTTATTTTCTTCTCTGGAAATTCCCCCAATGTGTTCACAGCATAAAAATCTGTCGTGCTTTTATAATCGGTTATTGGGAAACGCAAACCAATCAAATCTACATGTACTTCATTGGTTCAAATTTTGAACCAATCAAAATACACTGCACTGAAGATCAATCCTTGAAGAATGAGCAGACCGTCTGAAAAACTAGAGACCCCTTTGACGTGGAGATCCTAATTATCATTAAACACTTTCTGTCATTCTTTATCTGGGAAAGTTCCATCTTGAAATCAACATTTGATGCTTTCAATTCACTAAACATCTGTGGAACTCGAATGGAAGAAAAGCTTTAGATCTCAACTCAGAAATAGACCGTGGCACAGGTTAGAATAGTTTGCACACAAATGGCAGCGAAGAGGCTGTTCTGGTGCCAGAATGGAATTTAGTGATATTGTAAATATACGAATGGTCCCATCAGTCTCAGTGCGCAGCACACTCGCCTCTGAGTCAAAAGGTTGTGGTTTCAAGTCCTACTCCAGGGACTTGAAGACGTAAATCTAGGCTGACACTCCAGTGCAGTGCTGATGGAGTGCTGCACTGTCGGAGGTGCCGTCTTCAAACCGAGGATCTGTTTGCTCTCTCAGGTGGAAGTAAAAGATCCCATGGTGCTATTTCGAAGAAGAGCAGTAGAGTTATCCCCGGTGACCTGGCCAATATTTATCCCTCGATCAACATCATTAAAACAGCTTCTCTGGTCATAGAAACATAGAAACATAGAAAATAGGTGCAGGAGTAGGCTATTCGGCCCTTCGAGCCTGCACCACCATTCAATGAGTTCATGGCTGAACATGCAACTTCAGTACCCCATTCCTGCTTTCTCACCATATCCCTTGATCCCCCTAGTAATAAGGACTACATCTAACTCCTTTTTGAATATATTTAGTGAATTGGCCTCAACAACTTTCTGTGGTAGAGAATTCCACAGGTTCACCACTCTCTGGGTGAAGAAGTTTCTCCTCATCTCGATCCTAAATGTCTTACCCCTTATCCTTAGACTGTGACCCCTGGTTCTGGACTTCCCCAATATTGGGAACATTCTTCCTGCATCTAACCTGTCTGGACCCATCAGAATTTTAAACGTTTCTATGAGGTCCCCTCTCATTCTTCTGAACTCCAGTGAATACAAGCCCAGTTGATCCAGTGTTTCTTGATATATCAGTCCCGCCATCCCTGGAATCAGTCTGGTGAACCTTCGCTGCACTCCCTCAATCGCAAGAATGTCCTTCCTCAAGTTAGGAGACCAGAACTGTACACAATACTCCAGGTGTGGCCTCACCAAAGCCCTGTACAACTGTAGTAACACCTCCCTGCCCCTGTACTCAAATCCCTCGCTATGAAGGCCAACATGCCATTTGCTTTCTTAACCGCCTGCTGCACCTGCATGTCACCTTTCAATGACTGATGTACCATGACACCCAGGTCTCGTTGCACCCCGCCTTTTCCTAATCTGTCACCATTCAGATAATAGTCTGTCTCTCTGTTTTTACCACCAAAGTGGATAACCTCACATTTCTCCACATTATACTTCATCTGCCATGCATTTGCCCACTCACCGAACCTATCCAAGTCACTCTGCAGCCTCATAGCATCCTCCTCGCAGCTCACACTGCCACCCAACTTAGTGTCATCCGCAAATTTGGAGATACTACATTTAATCCCCTCGTCTAAATCATTAATGTACAACGTAAACAGCTGGGGCCCCAGCACAGAACCTTGCGGTAGCCCACTAGTCACTGCCTGCCATTCTGAAAAGTACCCATTTACTCCTACTCTTTGCTTCCTGTCTGACAACCAGTTCTCAATCCACGTCAGCACACTACCCCCAATCCCATGTGCGTTAACTTTACACATTAATCTCTTGTGTGGGACCTTGTCAAAAGCCTTCTGAAAGTCCAAATACACCACATCAACTGGTTCTCCCTTGTCCACTCTGCTGGAAACATCCTCAAACAATTTCAGAAGATTTGTCAAGCATGATTTCCTTTTCACAAATTCATGCTGACTTGGACCTATAATGTCACCTCTTTCCGAATGCGCTGCTATGACATCCTTAATAATTGATTCCATCATTTTACCCACTACCAATGTCAGGCTGACCGGTCTATAATTCCCTATTTTCTCTCTCCCTCCTTTTTTAAAAAGTGGCTTTACATTGGCTACCCTCCACTCCATAGGAACTGATCCAGAGTCTATGGAATATTGGAAAATGACTGCCAATGCATCCGCTATTTCCAAGGCCACCTCCTTAAGTACTCTGGGATGCAGTCCATCAACCTGGGGATTTATCGGCCCTTAATCCCATCAATTTCCCCAACACAATTTCCCGACTAATAAGGATTTCCCTCAGTTCCTCCTTCTTAGTGGACCCTCTGACCCCTTTCATATCCGGAAGGTTGTTTGTGTCCTCCTTAGTGAATACCGAATCAAAGTACTTGTTCAATTGGTCTGCCATTTCTTTGTTCCCCGTTATGACTTCCCCTGATTCTGACTGCAGGGGACCTACGTTTGTCTTTACTAACCTTTTTCTCTTTTCATATCTATAGTAGCTTTTGCAGTCCGTTTTAATGTTCCCTGCAAGCTTCCTTTCATATTCTAATCAAACCCTTTGTCCTCCTCTGCTGAGTTCTAAATTTCTCCCAGTCCCCGGGTTTGCTGCTATTTCTGGCCAATTTGTATGCCACTTCCTTGGCTTTAATACTATCCCTGATTTCCCTTGATAGCCACGGTTGAGCCACCTTCCCTTTTTTATTTTTACGCCAGACAGGAATGTACTATTGTTGTAGTTCATCCATGCGGTCTCTAAATGTCTGCCATTGCCCATCCACTGTCAACCCCTTAAGTATCATTCGCAAATCTATCCTAGCCAATTCACGCCTCATACCTTCAAAGTTACCCTTCTTTAATTTCTGGACCATGGTCTCTGAATTAACTGTTTCATTCTCCATCCGAATGTAGAATTCCATCATATTATGGTCACTCTTCCCCAAGGGGCCTCGCACAACGAGATTGCTAATTAATCCTCTCTCATTACACAACACCCAGTCTAAGATGGCCTCCCCCCTAGTTGGTTCCTCGACATATTGGTCTGGAAAACCATCCCTTATGCACTCCAGGAAATCCTCCTCCACCATATTGCTTCCAGTTTGGTTAGCACAATCTATATGCATATTAAAGTCACCCATGATAACTGCTGCACCTTTATTGCATGCACCCCTAATTTCCTGTTTGATGCCCTCCCCAACATCACTACTACTCTTTGGAGGTCTGTACACAATTCCCACAAACGTTTTTTGCCCTTTGGTGTTCTGCAGCTCTACCCATATAGATTCCACATCATCCAAGCTAATGTCCTTCCTAACTATTGCATTAATCTCCTCTTTAACCAACAATGCTACCCCACCTCCTTTTCCTTTTATTCTATCCTTCCTGAATGTTGAATACCCTTGGATGTTGAGTTCCCAGCCCTGATCATCCTGGAGCCACATCTCTGTAATCCCAATCACATCATATCTGTTAACATCTATTTGCACAGTTAATTCATCCACCTTATTATGGATACTCCTTGCATTAAGACACAAAGCCTTCAGGGTTGTTTTTTTAACACCCTTTGTCCTTTTAGAATTATGATGTAGTGTGGCCCTTTTTGTTTCTTGCCTTTGTTAACTCGGCCTTCCACTATTGCTTTTTACCTTTCTACCATCTGTTTCTGACTCCATATTACTTCGCCCTGTCTCGCTGCATAGGTTCCCATCCCCCTGCCATATTAGTTTAAACACTCCCGAACTGCATTAGCAAATGTTACCCCCGGGACATTATCTCATTGCTGTTTGTGGGAGCTTGCTGTGCGCAAATTGGCTGCCATGTTTCCCACATTACAACAGTGACTGCACTCAAAAAGTACTTCATTTACTGTAAAGCGCTTGAAAGGCACTTTATAAATATAAGTCTTTCCTTCTTCATCGTCATCATTATTCTTGCTGGCTGTTGACTTTGATGTTGTCTCTTACACGAGGTGAGGATGTGTATTCCTTTGAGAGTTCTGAACACACAACACAATTATGAGGAGGACATCGTAAATGCACAGGTTTTAGGGCTTAAATAGGATACAGAAATAGGAAAAGGCTAGGGCATGAATTAATTTCAACACGATGAAAGGGCAGATTACAAATCGTAATTACAATTCATAATAATAATTGGGATGTTTTAAAATGGAGTTAACAGGTTTTTATAATGGATCCCACAGCCTGTTTTTCAGACTGTGGGAAGCATGTGTGGGATGCCTTCCACAGAGGAGCAGATGTTCCAATTCATAGACCAAAGGCCTTGGGAGCCGGGCACAGACACAGATAACATAGAATTTGAATTGTATAACAAGATAAGAGTTAAATAAAAAGAATCATAACAACATGTATCCGGAATGACCAATTAAGGCATATAGAAGCCAGATTGGAGGAAGCGCTGGACCAATCAATCATGTATTAATCAATCAGCATGTATTAATTGTAACTTGCATAATTATGTAATGCTATAATCTGAAACTGTATAAAATAAGATGTCTCTGGCAGTTTCTTTGAGCATTCCTTCAAGGATAGCTCCCCTGCCGGCTTGTATCTTTTATTAATAAAAACTGCATTTACTTTAAGGCTAACCGACTCCGAGTGATGGTTTGAAGTTAAACCTAACAACTTGGCGTAGTCGGGCAGGATCTACTGGACGGAAGATTCGACTCAAAAAGCCGAACCAACCTAAAACCGAGTGAGTAGAGAATTACCTTGAGAAATTCTCCTCCCAAAGTCCCGGCCACAGATCCAACGAATCTGAAGCGGAGTCCGTGCAGCCGGTAAATCCAGTTGAGGGGCGTGTCAGGACCCTGTAAGTAAATACATGTGTCGGGAGAATAAGTATGTATACGGGATAGCGGGGAATCCCCGGTGAGGGTGGACTAGCTATCCAGCCAAAAAACGAGGTTCCACATCAGTAAAGGTGGAAAAACGGGAACTGGGGAAAAAGCCCCGGTGTAAGAAATGACAAAGGAAAGCGCCAAGGCCCTTGGAGGGGTGAGGTATAAACTACCAGAAGAGTTTCTGAGAGATAAATTTGAAAAGGTTAAGAAGAAAATGGTTAAGGCAAGATATGATGAAGGGAAAAAAATACCCTGGAAACTCAACTGGTGGTTACAAAGAAAGGGGAACCGGGTAGAGGAACCATAAATCAATAAGGGTGTCGATGGGATTGCAGGCTCTAGGGGTAGGGGAAACCAATTCGAGGGACAATCAGTATCTAGAGATACAGTTTAAATCGATAAGAAGTCGGTGGGACCGTAAACACCGGAGTTAAATGATATAAGTGGGAAGACGGTCAGTATCTGAGAATATAGTGAAACTGATATAAGGGTAGACGTACCAAATTAAGTATGGCATGTAAAGATACACTAGATTGGGGGCCGGACGGCTCGCTTAGTAGATATATTTTGGACGACCATTAAAAAAAACCTGATAGTGACTATCTTAAGTGACGTGTGGATCCAAAAATGGAGCCAGCCAAACAATAAGTTTTGTTGAATGAAGAGAGACTTTTGTGAATGTCTGTCTTTGAATGAAAGTGCTTGTGTGATTTTTGACTGCGGAATATTTGAGGTGGGAATTAAAGATTTTTCATGTGTCTGAAAGCCTGTTGGAAAAAATGGTGGAGCTGTCTGTTTGTTTTAGCTCCACCCACTTTTTCAGACAGAGTGGAAGATTTTTTTTAACCCTTTGCAGTGTTGTCCTGTATGTGGGAAGTTTTAAGAAAGTGTGAACCTAGAATTGAATTACATTTTAAGATGCGGATTTATTCGGATGATAAGTTACGGAGCTAGGAAATGGACAAAGGATAGGTTTGTTGAGCAAAAGATAAAAAATGCGTGGTCCCATTGGTTTTTTAAAAAACATTTAGACATGCTCACTTATTTGTCAAAAGAAAACACGTAATCATTGATTACATTGGGTTGAAAGACAATAAATTTAGTCTAGGAATGAGATAAAGAATGGAGAAGGGAAGTTGTAATGCCTTTTAAAAAAGCCTGCGTGGGTCTCTCGAGGATGCAGGCTGGGGAAGTATGCCCCCATTTTCCTTTGTGTAAAACCTTAACGCGAAAGCTTCTAGCTCAGTAAAAAAAGTTTTAAATAAAAGATTGGCAGTACAATATTTGAATTGAGATTTTGATATATTTCAGGTGAATCTCCTTGATAAACATTTTGGTTTTATTGGAAAATCTTGGGTTTGAACGCCTTTTAATAAAAGTACACATATTGCGTCAGAAGCTGGAGCTTAAAAAAATGTAATTTATGAGATACTGTATCACAAAATTGAAGTTACAGAGCAAAAGATTAGAGTGTTTGATGTTCAGCTTCTAAAACAGAAGTTAGGCATGTAATTATAAAACAAGTACTTTGCATTCTGTGATCTGTGAATCACTATAAGCATAAATGAGAAGTCCGATATAAAAAAAAACAGTATTACCATATTTGACATTTTGTAATCCAACAATAAATACAAATACTACAAAAGGGGAGCAGAAATTAGGATGGGAACAGTGAAGAGTTAATTTTGTTGTGAAGGTTTCAAGTACCACTGGTTAAGAAAAGGCACAACAAAATGAGATACATTTAAAATAAAAAGTTAAATCTGATCTCTTAAAAAAAAAGAAATAAAACTAAAAGGTTTGGAAACAATCTAGAAATACCTTCAGGGATCAGGTCAAACTCCTGGGCAAGTGGGGAGCTATCTGCGAAAGTGTAAAAGGGACTTTGGAAAAACTAAAACGTTAAAACGGCAGGCTTCAGCAGTTTAGAACAAAGGACAATATAAGTTGAACTTGTGACTTCAGATACGATGGTTGAAGAACCATAGAAAGAGAGATGTAATGGCCTTGAAACTGGAACATTTGAGAAAACGGAAAGCAGCTTTCAAAGCCGACATGCTAGACACTGTTCTAGTTATGGAAAAGACATTTGAGATAACGGAAAGCAGGATTTAAAGTAAATCCCAAAAAGGCACAAATCGGACGAGCTGTGGTACAGTACCTGGAGCACGAAATATCCCAAGGAACTAGGACCATGTCCAATGACAGGAAGGAGGCCTTTAAGGTTATTCCCCAACCAAAATCAGTCCGAGGGTTGTGTCAGGTACTGGGGCTCTTTAACTATTGCAGGAATTTTGTACCGAACCACGGCAATTGCAGAACCAATACAGCGGCTAATGAAAGGGGGAAGACCATCCTTAGAAACTATAGAGTGGGGCCCTGAACAAGAAGCAGCATACGGTAATCTGAAGGAAGCCCTAATGTCAGCTCCAGGGCTGGGACTCCCAAACATGGATCTCCCGTTCCATGTATATTGTGAGAACCAGGGAGGCTTCTATGGAGCCGTGATGACACAAATGCATAGGACTAGGATGAGATCTGTAGCTCACTACTCGACACTGAATAATAGAGGCATGTGAAAAAGGAACGGCAGTGATCATGGGGGATTTTAACCTACATATCGATTGGTCAAATCAAATCGCACGGGGAAGCCTTGAGGAGGAATTCATAGAATGCATACGGGAATGTTTCTTAGAACAGTATGTCACAGAACCTACAAGGGAGCAAGCTATCTTCGATCTGGTCCTGTGTAATGAGACAGGAATAATAAACGATCTCCTAGTAAAAGATCCTCTCGGAATGAGTGATCACAGTATGGTTGAATTTGTAATACAGATTGAGGGTGAGGAAGTAGTGTCTCAAACGAGCGTACTATGCTTAAACAAAGGGGACTAGAGTAGGATGAGGGCAGAGTCAGCTAAAGTAGACTGGGAACACAGACTAAACAGTGGCACAATTGAGGAGGACTTTTAAGGAGCTCTTTCATAATGCTCAACAAAAACATATTTCAGTGAAAAAGAAGGGCGGTAAGAGAAGGGATAACCAGCCGTGGATAACCAAGGAAATAAAGAAGAGTATTAAATTAAAAACCAATGCGTATAAGGTGGCCAATGTTAGTGGGAAACTAGAAGATTGGGAAAATTTTAAATGACAGCAAAGAATGACTAAGAAAGCAATAAAGAAAGGAAAGATAGATTACGAAAGTAAACTTGCGCAAAACATAAAAACAGATAGTAAAAGCTTTTACCGATATATAAAACGGAAGAGAGTGACTAAAGTAAATGTTGGTCCCTTAGAAGATGAGAAGGGGGATTTAATAATGGGAGATGTGGAAATGGCTGAGACCTTAAACAATTATTTTGCTTCGGTCTTCACAGTGGAAGACACAAAAACCATGCCAAAAATTGCTGGTCACGGGAATGTGGGAAGGGAGGACCTTGAGACAATCACGATCACTAGCGAGATAGTGCTGGATAGGCTAATGGGACTCAAGGTAGACAAGTCCCCTGGTCCTGATGAAATGCATCCCAGGGTATTAAAAGAGATGGCAGAAGTTATAGCAGATGCATTCGTTATAATTTACCAAAATTCTCTGGACTCTGGGGAGGTACCAGTGGATTGGAAAGCAGCGAATGTAATGCCATTGTTTAAAAAAGGGGGCAGACAAAAGGCAGGTAACTATAGGCCGGTTAGTTTAACATCTATAGTGGGGAAAATGCTTGAAGCTATCATTAAGGAAGAAATAGCGGGACATCTAGATAGGAATAGTGCAATCAAGCAGACGCAACATGGATTCATGAAGGGGAAATCATTTTTAACTAATTGACTGGAATTCTTTGAGGATATAACGAGCATGGTGGATAGAGGTGTACCGATGGATGTGGTGTATTTAGATTTCCAAAAGGCATTCGATAAGGTGCCACACAAAAGGTTACTGCAGAAGATAAAGGTACGCGGAGTCAGAGGAAATGTATTAGCATGGATCGAGAATTGGCTGGCTAACAGAAAGCAGAGAGTCGGGATAAATGGGTCCTTTTCAGGTTGGAAATCGGTGGTTAGTTGTGTGCCACAGGGATCGGTGCTGGGACCACAACTGTTTACAATATACATAGATGACCTGGAAGAGGGGACAGAGTGTAGTGTAACAAAATTTGCAGATGACACAAAGATTAGTGGGAAAGCGGGTTGTGTAGAGGACACAGAGAGGCTGCAAAGAGATTTAGATAGGTTAAGCGAATGGGCTAAGGTTTGGCAGATGG
This sequence comes from Pristiophorus japonicus, assembly GCF_044704955.1. NCBI lineage: Eukaryota > Metazoa > Chordata > Chondrichthyes > Pristiophoridae > Pristiophorus > Pristiophorus japonicus. The sequence goes on from NW_027254761.1 coordinate 179,372, forward strand.
AATATAATGTTGGAAAATGTGAGGTCATCCACCTTGGGGAAAAAAACAGTAAAAGGGAATATTATTTGAATGGGGAGAAATTACAACATGCTGTGGTGCAGAGGGACCTGGGGGTCCTTGTGCATGAAACTCTTTTGAGTTTACCTGCAAAAACAGAAACATTAAAACCATGCCACCCGCCTGGGTGACACAGCAGACATTTACAAGGCCCTTTTTTTTTTTTTTTTGGGGGGGGTTTTTTTGGGCACTAAAATCAAATTTTCCTTTTTTCCAGTGCCCCCTATAAAAGGAGAGGGGGACACTAAAAGCACCGGCAATTAAAACAAAATAAACTTTAAAACGTAAAATCAAATTAAAATTTGGTTGCCGGGCGTGATGATGCACTCCAGTCCCTCCGGTGCCTCCTTGTGCATGAATCCCAAAAAGTTAGTTTGCAGGTGCAGCAGGTAATCAGGAAGGTGAATGGAATGTTGGCCTTCATTGCGAGAGGGATGGAGTACAAAAGCAGGGAGGTCCTGCTGCAACTGTACAGGGTATTGGTGAGGCCACACCTGGAGTACTGCATGCAGTTTTGGTCACCTTACTTAAGGAAGGATATACTAGCCTTGGAGGGGGTAAGAGACAATTCACTCAGCTGATTCCGGAGATGAGGGGGTGATAGATTGAGTACACTGGGTCTTTACTCATTGGAGTTCAGAAGGATGAGGGGTGATCTTATAGAAACATTTAAAATAATGAAAGGGATAGACAAGATAGAGGCAGAGAGGTTGTTTCCACTGGTCGGGGAGACTAGAACTAGGGGGCACAGCCTCAAAATATGGGGGAGCCAATTTAAAACTGAGTTGAGAAGGAATTTCTTCTCCCAGAGGGTTGTGAATCTGTGGAATTCTCTGCCCAAGGAAGCAGTTGAGGCTAGCTCATTGAATGTATTCAAGTCACGGATAGATAGATTTTTAACCAATAAGGGAATTAAGGGTTATGGGAAGCGGGCGGATAAATGGAGCTGAGTCCATGGCCAGATCAGCCATTATCTTTTTGAATGGCGGAGCAGGCTCGAGGGGCTAGATGGCCTACTCCTGTTCCTAATTCTTATGTTCTTATGTTCTTATGAAATCACTAGTGGTTGCTGGTCTGTCCAGATACGTGGCTGCACTGGATTGTGTCACTTGGCCAGTCACAATTAACGAGCCTGTCATAATGACAGGAGAAATAATACTGCACACAAAACACACACTGGTGGAAATGCTAAATGGGAGGCAGTCCTATTACGACATGATTGACTCGGATCAAGGGACTCATTTCACAGGTTAAGTAATGAAAGACACTTGTAGAATATTCGGCATTAAGCAAGTTTCACATCTCATATCACCCCTCGAGTTCAGGGATGATAGAGAGAATGAATCGGACCCTTAAAACCGCCTTGAGTGAGGCAATGAGGTTACCAGAAGGGATAGTGACAGAAGGAGACGACTTAGGCCCCCTATGAGACAGAATCAGGAAGTATGTGAGGGAGTTGAGTGAGCAGTTGAAAGGTATGCGACAGGAGGTCTGGGAAAGCAGAAGGAGGAGGACGAAGGTGGTGTGATAACTGCCTCGGCTATAATCCCTGAGGTGGGGGCGAAGGTAATGGTTAAGGAGGTGGCAGAGAAACCAGGCTTCGCACCGAGATGGAGCAGACCATCTGAGGTATTAATTAGTGGAGACACGTGTTATGCGTGAATATAAAAAGTAAGGGCCGATGGAAGCACTGGTCCCAGCTGAAAGAATATAAAGGTACAACAGGTGGACTTTTTAGAGGATTAGGATGGATATTTGCAATATTAGGGGTACTGGCCTTAATAAAAATGGATCTGGAAAAGGGCACATGCCCGGAGAGACGGTGCAAACAATCGAGAAACGGTGCAAACAATCGGAGAAACGGTGCAAACAATCCAGTTGAAATAGAAATGGTAAGACTCTAACTAAAAACATGGAATATCCAGGATGTGTGTTATCAACAGAATATAAACATGATCACCACCGCCCTTCCGATTCTACAAGGACAAGCTACAAGGCTGTCCCGAAGGGGCCCAGAAGCACATACCCAGACCGGAGGGTACAACAACTACGTAAAGCAGCCCCTAGGGGGCGGCATCTGAGTGTCAAGACCATTTATCTCGAAGCCACAAGATAAGTGGGTAACAAAATGTAACCTGAATATTGTAAACCAGGGGAATTAACCTTGGGAAAGCGCGTGGTAGTTAAACTTGGAACAGAAGTAATGTTGTTATTTGACAATATGCAGCACGAAATGTTACCTGTGAGCATAAATTTATCAGCCCTATACCTGCCAGAAAAGTTTAGCCCCAAGACTAAAGCGTTGTACACATGATTGCTAGACACAATCCTGAGAAAAGCTAGTGACACATCAGGAGCAAGGGAGTAACACAAGCAGCTGAGACACAAAGGAGGAAGACAGAGGAGATCTATAGGGAATGACATATTAACTGGAGTCAGTACAAGGACCTCTCTCGTAGATGTACTAGTTATACAGGCGATACCGGTTTTTCAGACTGTGGGAAGCATGTGTGAGATGCCTTCCACAGAGGAGCAGATGTTCCAATTCATAGACCAAAGGCCTTGGGAGCCGGGCACAGACACAGATAACATAGAATTTGAATTGTATAACAAGACAAGATAAAAATAAAGAGAACCATGACAACTTGTATCCGGAATGACCAATTAAGGCATATAGAAGCCAGATTGGAGGAAGCGCTGTACCAATCAATCATGTATTAATCAATCAGCATGTATTAATTGTAACTTGCATAATTACGTAATGCTATAATCTGAAACTGTATAAAATAAGGTGTCTCTGGCAGTTTCTTTGAGCATTCCTTCAAGGATAGCTCCCCTGCCGGCTTGTAACTTTTATGAATAAAAACTGCATTTACTTTAAGACTAACCGACTCCGAGTGGTGGTTTGAAGTTAAACCAAACACACGAATATGAGAATTTTAAATTGGAGGCATTGGGGGACCTGGAGCCAATGTAGTTCAGCAAGGACAGGTGATAAGTAAGTGAGACTTGGGATGTGGGAAACGATATGGGCAGTAGTGTTTTAGATGAGTTGAAGATTACGGAGAGTGCAACATTGGAGGCTGGGCAGGGGAACAGCTGAGTCTGGAGGGGCAGAGACATGGATGAGGGTTTCAGCAGCAGGTGGTGGGTGATGTTACAGAAGTGGAAGTAGGCAGTCTCCGTGATGCAAAGGATATGGGGTTGGAAGCTCAACTCGGGGTCCAATAGAATGCTGAGGTTGTGAATATTTTGGGTCAGCCTGAGACAATGACCCTGATAATAACTTGTGTTTGGAGCGGGGGCTGCAATATCGGGTGGGAAACCGAGAAGGAATTTCAGTCCGTCTGTCCGTGGCATTTTAACATAACCACCTCTTTATCATTTTACTTCCGGGTTTGGGGTTGAATGTGCGGTACCGGGAGTGGTGTGGGCCCACCTGACATTATCCCAACTCCAGTATTTAAAGATCCAATCCAAAGATGCAATTTGGAGGAGTTGGGAGATTTTGCATCGGGATGGCCATCGTACAAGATGGGCTCAGGACCCTCAAAGGCTGTGCCTCACTTTAATGATGCATCGCTCGATGTACGGAGAATGCTGTCAGGAGCCAGAGAGAGATCCTATTTGCCAGCAACAGACAGAAGAAACCATCTGCTGGCAGAAAGGAGGCATGGCTGGAGGTGGCCCAGGAGGTCAGCAGCAGCAGCATTGTGCCATGCTCCTGGATTCAGTGCAGAAAGTGCTATAATAACCTAACCAGGTCAGGAAAGGTGAGTACAGTTCCACATTCACCGACATCCTGTCGTGCACATCATATCCTCACCAACCCCCCACCCCCGCAACCTTGTCAAGCCTACTCCATCACTTTACTGCTCACACCACCTACCTTGCGACTGCACCCATCCTTCTCTTTCTATGCCCTTCCTCACATCCCATCTATCCATCCATCACTGACACAAACCCTGATCCTTATGCAACGTGATGCTTCTCGCTGATCGTCGCCCTCACCAAATGCCCTCCATCCATTGGGTGAACACATGTCATTACAGTCACGCAAGGGTCTGGTCTTTGCCCCGTTGCAGGAGAAGAGAGCACAGAACTTGAGGGGGAGGGAGAGAGCTGGAGATGGGCCTCCAGCCACCTCACAGCTAACAAGTGCAGAGGAGGAAGTGCTGGAGATCAGCAGCATCTCGGCGTCCCTGGCTATCAGAGATGGGGAGATTGTGACCTCCCAGTGACCTGGTGACAGAATTAAATATCAGCGACTCACACATCATTCGTGTTGATGGAATTCAGCAGCAAATTAAATATGATCATCTTCATAATGCTAAGTTCCAACATTGTGACTGTTATATATGTGGACTTGTATTTCCTCTGTACAGCCACCAGAGGGCTCTTCCCCTGGAGTCCCAAGGGATCCCATAATCCCTTGGGCGCACAGGCATTTAAGGAGGCTTCACAGGTTGTAGAGGAACTCTGGAGACCTGCAATAAAAGACTAAGGTCACACTTTACTTTGAGCTCACAGTGTTCAGTCTGACTCTTCCTCCATACATTACAACTGGCGATGAGATACAGATAACGAACCCAAAGATGCAGAGAACAGTGGGCACCTTGGAGAAATTTTCAGAGGGCGATGATTGGGAAACATTTGTGGAGCGACTCGACCAATACTTCGTGGCCAACGAGCTAGATGGGGAAGAGAGCGCTGCCAAACAAAGGGCGATCCTCCTCACCGTCTGTGGGGCACCAACGTATGGCCTCATGAAGAATCCGCTCACTCCAGTGAAACCCACGGAGAAATCGTACGACGATTTGTGCACACTGGTCCGAGAGCATTTTAACCCAAAGGAAAGCGTTCTGATGGCGAGGTACCTGTTCTACACCTACAAAAGGTCTGAAGGCGAGGAAGTGGAGTTATGTCACTGAGCTCAGACGCATTGCAGGACATTGTGAATGTGAAGGACATTTGGAGCACATGCTCAGAGACATTTTCGAATTTGGCATTGGCCATGAAACTATACTTCACAAAGACTGTAGAGACCCCAACCTTGAATAAGGCCATAGTGATAGCCCAGGCATTCATTGCCACCAGTGACAATACGAAGCAAATCTCTCAGCACACAAGTGCTGCTACAAGTACTGTGAACAAAGTGATGTTGTTTTCGAATCGTAACGTACAGGGCAGGTCACACATACCTGCAGCTGCACGTCCGCAGATGTCTCAGAGTCCACCATCAAGGATGATGAATGCAAGGCCATTAACACCTTGTAGGCACTGTGGGGGTGATCATCGTTTCCATTCATGCTAATTCAAAGAGTATGTTTGCAAGGGCTGTGGAACAATGGGACACCTCCAACGAGCGTGCAGGCGAGCTGCAAAGCCTGTTAAACCTGAAAACCACCATGTTGCAGAGGAGGATAGATCCACGGAGGATCACAACGAAGAAGAACCTCGGATCAAGGAGGCAGAGATACATGGAGTGCACACATTCACCACGAATTATCCCCCGATAATGCTGAATGTTAAACTAAATGGACTCCCAGTATCAATAGAGCTGGACACGGGTGCGAGCCAGTCCACCATGGGCAAAAAGTCTTTCGAAAGGTTGTGGTGCAACAAGGCCTCAAGGCCAGTCTTACCTCAAGTTCTCAAGAAACTAAGATCTTACACTAAAGAACTGATTCCTGTAATCGGCAATGCTACCATAAAGGTCTCCTACAATGGAGCGGTGCACAAGCTACCACTCTGGGTTGTACCGGGTGATGGTTCCACTCTGCTCGCAGGAGCTGGCTGGGAAAGATACGCTGGAACTGAGATGACATCCGAACGCTATCGCCCGCTGACAACACCTCGTGTGCCCAGGTCTTAAACAAATTTCCTTCGCTGTTCAATCCAGTCATCAGGAAATTCCAAGGAGGAAAAGTGCAGATCCAACTAATTCCGGGGGCGTGAACCATCCATCACAAGGCGAGAGCAGTACTGTACATGATGAGAGAAAGGGGAGAGATTGAGCGAGACCGGCTGCAAAGTG